>NW_007726292.1:364702-392970 GCF_000696425.1 Galeopterus variegatus | reverse complement strand
CAAAAACCAACTTTTCATTTTGGTGTCCCCCCCCCCCCCCGTTTTTGACAATTTGTTATTTCAAGTTACTTACATCTTTTAATTTTGCTTATCTCTTATATGATTGTTTTATATGTTAGTGTGTTGTTAGGGTTGTCCTTTAGTCTTCATACTTGAGATTCATTACCCTCACAAGACTGAAGTATTCTGAGATTGTCTGTGAACTTACTTTACTCTAATGAATTATGTACCTTCAAATGCTTTCTTGCTGCTTCTTAGCATCATCATATTTCAGAATTAAGAACTCCCTTTAGCATTTTCTTGTAATGCAGGTCTAGTGTTGATGAATTCCCTTAGGTTTTGTTTGTCTGTGAAAGATTATTTCTACTTCATATTTGAAGGTTAGTTTTGCTGGATAGAGAATTCTTGGCTGACGGTCTTTTTCCTTAAGCACCTTGAGTATACCATCCCATTCTCTTCTGGCCTATATTTCTGCTGAGAATTCACTGGGAGGTGTATTGGGGCTCTGTTGAATACTGTTTGTATCTTTTCTGTCATAGATTTCAGTATTTTTCCTCCATCTTTGGTTTTTGGTAATTTGATTATAATTTGATTTGGTAATTTTGAATTGAATTTGACTGCCAACCTCTGGCTTCCTGTACTTGGGTGCTGTCATTTTTCTCCGTACTTGGGAAATTTTCAGCCGTTATTTTCTTTAATATGCTTTCTACATCTCTTCCTTTTTCCTCTCTTTTGGGTATACCAATTACAGAGAGTTTATTTCGCTTGAGGAAATCCCATATTTGCTGTATGTCTACATTTTTTTTTCTCCTCTGATTTGATAATTTTATATTCTGTCTTTGATCTCACTGATTGTTTCCTCTGTTCAGCTAAGTCTGCTATTAAAACTTTCTATCGAGTTTTTCAGTTCATATAATGTATTCTTTATTTCTAGATTTTCTATTTGTTTTATTTTAGTTGATTCAGCTCCTTTCTCAAGTTTCTCATTTGTGTTCCTGCATTGTTTTCCAGATATCATTTAATTTTCTATCTGCATTTTCTTGTGACTCCCAGAACATCCTTAAGAAGTTTATTCTGAATTCTCTGTCAGATATTTCATAAATCTGCTGTTCCTCTGGATCCACTGTTGGTGCTTCATTTGTTGGTGTTATACTTCTCTGTTCTTTCTCAGTTTTTGTGTCTTTACATTGATGCCTGGGCATTTGAGGAGACTGTTACCTCTTCTAGGTAATATAGGTGTTCTTTGGTGGTGTTAGACCTTTACAAGTTTATGTCAGAGCTTTATCTCCGGTCTGTGATTTTGGTTAATTCTAAAATTGAGAGAACTTTCTGTAGGGATGAGTACTTGAACCCTGTAGTTGCACTAAATTGCTGCTTTGCTGCTGACTTTCTGGAGAATGATTTTTGTGGGCACTCGATTTTAATTTTTGTCTTTTTAGTCACTTCCAGGTCTTCTGAGGTCAGATATATGTAGGCTGTTTGGAAATTCTGGCTCAGGACTGAGTCTTTTCAACAAACTGCACCCTCTGCAGTTTTAACACCCTGAGCAGTCTCCACTGAGTGGGTCTGTGCAGAGTGATCCAAAGGCACATCAGCTGCCCACCATCCACCCCAGTGTTCTCCTGAGAGGCCAGCCTCCCTCCTGCACTCCTAACGTTTCCAGTGGGATGGGCCATGTGCGGGTCCCTCGTGATGATTCTGGGTGGTTCCTGGCTAGGTGCCTCTGGGTGGTTCCTGGCTAGGTGCCTCACTCCTACGTGAGTCTACAGAAACCCCATTAGGAGTCTTTCTGGCCTGGGGGCTGGTATGGTGTGCTCCTAGGCCCTCTTCTCCCCTGCAGACTCCAGGCAACTTCACGCAAAGGGCTCAGCTGCATCTTTTGCTGGCCCCTGCTCCTTTGTGTGTTGCAGCATCTTCCCTCTTCTCAACAGGATGGTCCTGAATGGTCAGGGCTTGAAACAGTCACAGGTTTTTTTCCTCTAGCTGCAGCGTCTCCCTCCTTCATAGACTCCATGAGTCTCTCTTCCTATTTCCCTGAGCTACAGTGGTCCCAGGTTGGCAGTCTTCACTTTTTAATAGTTGTAAATTGGTGGATTGTCAGGGAAAATGATGCTGGAGATTGTCTATTCTGCCATCTTGATGGCATCACCTCTTGAGACTCTTAAAGAGTGAGACACATAAGTAATTTTGGTGTTGAACTAGTTTAAAATTGGAGAGTCCTCCTGCAGAAGACAGCTCAGGTTGGAGTTCCTGAAGGAAACCCAGTTGAACCCAGGCATCAAGCGCTTCCCTGGTTGAGACTAAAAACAATAAGAAATTGCGGGATTTTAACTGATATTTGGACTTCCAGTTTATCTTAAGTATGGCATTTCAATATCAACTCAAAAGAGCAACTTTGACTTTGAATTTAATTTTTTGAAATTTATTTTTAAATTTGATAATAGAAGCTATAGTAAAGTTTCTAGTATTGTTATGTTATTAATTTTATTACAAAACCTTTGAGCTGTATTGAATAATATGGCTGAACATCCTTTAAGATTGAGATTAGAATGGAAGGTGAATTTTCAGTATAGTACAGAATGGTATTGTATTTAATTATGTTTGCTTGTGTGTGATATTTCATCCCATTTCAGAGCCAAAATCTATACAGCCCACAAGCAGTCTAAAGAAGATAAAATAACTGCAATTGTTGCCTTGGTGGTAGTACTCTCATGAATTTTGGAGGATGGCAGCTCTGATGCTTTAAGATCTTGTGAATGAAGAAGTTTGGGGACTTTCAGGTTGAAAGAACTTCCTCTCCTTTGGCTTCATGCACCCGCCTGGAGGGAGATCTATTCGAGTAACAATATGAGTCTCACCCCACTGTCTTCCTTACTTTTTTCAACTCAGAGAATGGAAGTGACTTATCTGATCAGTGGATTTGGAGAAGGAGTTGAGCATACTTAGCTCAACTTAGCTCATACTTCCTTCTCTTTGGGGTCTTTATAGACTGCAGAGAGTATATATTCTTCTGGCTCCTCCATGGACCAAGACTTACTGAGGCAGCTCCCCAGGAGACTGATTGTACAGTTGTGCCCAGCCATGTGTTGGGTATACCCAGAGTAAACTTGGAGATACAGTTAGCAAACTCATTTGGCTGAACACCTAATTCTTACATGCCAATATTACTTTTATCAATAGGAGGACAAGCATTTGTTCTCCATCTGCCTGACTCCTATCAAATAAATCTCTCAATTTATGCCAAGCTTGGGTAGGGAATGAAAACATTATTTATTGAGTTCCTCAAATTTCACCTTTGAGATTCATGACATTTCTCAATGGTATAGATTATTTTATTAATAGTTTTAAGCATGAAATTTTTATTGTTCAATTATCTATTTCTAAAATCTCTAAGGTTAATTGGCATAAGGTAACTTTAGTAAATATAGAAGAATTTTGGGTCTTAAGTGACAGAAAGACACAGAAATATATAGATTCAAGATTTCGAATGTCTATCCCAACCCAAACATTTTTTAAAAGTGGTTCAAGAAACTAAGACTGAAAAGGATAAGATACCAGCTTAAGTCATACATACTAGCTTAAGCTGATTTGTGAAAGAATAAGTTTCTCTTTTTTTAAATAACCTTGACATGAGCTGAGTTTATGTGTGTTGAATTAGAACAAAAATAAATGATTGCCAAAGTCCCATAAATCTAGGAACTGCTTTTGAAACAAATCACCTAATTTAGCTTACTCTTCCAATCAAGTACACTCTGTTGTTTATGGCACCCTCTTTACACTTCTGAGAATAATAATTTTTTCTCTACCATCTTTATTTTACTTGATAAATACTGATGCCTTTCTGTGTTTCTACTGGAGCTTGAAATTAATATAGTTTTATATACCAATATTACCAATTATGTGAGCATCATGATGGCTATAGGGCTTATCTAATGGTGAAGAGTAGCACAGAAGTAGATTATATTGTTAAGAGTGCAAAACTTAATAACTGCGTATGATTAGGCTGGAGAGACTGAGAGTGGTTTAGTCACAATGGCGTTTTTGCCACTCTCCTATTTTAGGGTTGTCAACATTTCTTTGAATGACTTTAAGAACTTGCACTCCTTAACTACTGGTCCTCCCTTATTTCATCTTTGTGTCTTTATAGTTTGTATTTCATCCATTTATGTGCATATGATGGTACACCCTGAAGTTAGAATTTTAGAGTAGAGTAAGACTTTAGAGTCAAATGAAAGATGAATAGATTGAGACGCAGGGAAGTAGTGTGGCCAAAGTTGCATACCCATTCATGGGAGAATCCACACTAGGACACCAAACTCTTAATTCATATTTTAATGTTCTGTTCAGAATGTATTAATGGATATATTTTCCAGGAAAAAAAAGTCTTTTTTTAATTTTGTATATTAGTCTAATATAAACCCATGTAGAAGTTTCCAACAATAGAGAAAAGTATAAAAATGAAAATACAAATTGGATCTAATTCCACAATTCAGAGGTAAACTTCATTAACCTTTGGTGTGTTTCTCTCCAGTTATTTCCCTCTGCTTATTTACACCTATAGTCTTAGAGATTTGTTCAAATTAATGTAAATATCTGTGCACCATTATTTGAAATATCAGTATGATAGTGCATTTTACAGAGACACCATGTTATATTTAAGCATCCATCTGTTGCTAAACACATTATCACCATCAGCATTTATCTTTATGTTATCTGGTTTTTCTATTAATGTTAAAATATTAATGAATATTTACTATAATATCTTTATTATTAAGTTATGTTAAACTGATATCTTTAAATTACCCGGCATGTATTGTAATGAAGGCTATGGGGTAGAGTTTCAGCTTTATGTTTTCCAAGAAGATAACTAGTTTCCTTTCCCAGCACTACTTAATGAATTGGATATATTGCCCCCCCGCCCCCCCAGGATACATGAGGCCAGGTATTCTCAGAGGTTTATACTTGTAGATAAACTTTAGAATTACATTGTCAATTTCATAGTTTCCTCCCCCTTGGAATTTCAATAAATTTATAGATTTCATTTAAGGAGGAAACTGACATCTTTACAATGTAGAGTCTTCCTATTCAAGAAGATGATAACTCTTCGTTTCTGTGAGTCTTCTTTTATCTCCCTCAGCAGTTTTATAAATTTCTTCATTATAGTTTCTGTACATTTTTGTTGCTTATTTCCTTTTTTTATTGTTACTGTTGAATCTATGCAATTCAGTTTTACTTATATTTAATAATGTTAGAGATTCTGTACTTTTTTCTTAGTGTTCAGGATTTTCAAATTATATAGTAACATATTAAAAATGATCATTAAAAAGTCTTTCTGATGTTTATACTTTTATTGTTTTTTTAAAAAATTGCATCATATACCATCTACATTGCAATGTGAATGATGGAACTGTTTACAATCATCTTTATCTTCTTCCTAATTTTAATAGAAATGATACTACTGTTACATCATTTAGAATGGTGACAGTGTCAAGCATATATTAATTAAGTATATGACTTATGATACCTATAATATGAAAGATTTATTTTAATTAAAAAATTATATAATATATATCAGGTGTACGAGGGTACTACAAAATGTTCAAGGAAGGATTTATGTTATCTTTTAATTCTATTTTTCCGTGAACATTTTGAAGTACTCTTATATGTGCATGCATGTGTGTATATACAATACATATATATATATATATATATGTATACACACATTATGTGTACCTGTGAATGTCTCCTTTTAAAAAACAAAATAGAATTGCAATTAAATAATTATTTTTTTCTGTAATTATAGTAAACACATGGTGGCATTTTATAATCATGGATATAACATGGATTAATAAGAATGACATTTGGGTAAGATGATCTCTCCCATTGTACCAAGTACATCTCCCAGTGGCATCTTTTGTGCTAAAATTTTGACTGAAAAGATTTTTTTTCTCTTTAATTAATGAATGTGACTTTTACCAATGACTCACTCATTAATTAAAATTAATGGGGTGAATTATCCAAGTAGTTTTGACACCTTAGTATAAATTAGAAAATCATGTCTTGAATATGTTGTAGAAAAATGAGGTCTTTATGGGCAGGTTGGAGGACAATTACAAAGTTTACATAGGAATTCCTCTTACCTATTTCTGGGGACCTGGAAATAAAGGAGAATTACACAGGTCGAGAAAAGTTTGCTAAAATTGGATTTGGGGGTAAGAATCATGTATTTACGTTATTGTCAAGGGTCATGTTCAAATACCTTTTTCTCTAAAAGAGTGGGGGATAAATCCATGTTGGAGCCTCGAATTTTAAGTATAAACAGATGACCTTAAAATATTAAATGTTTTACAGAAGAAGAAATTCTCAGAGAACAGTGGAAGTTCTCTTTTATTGTGGCTACTGTCTGTGGATGAGAGATATACAGTCATGCAGGACTGAAAGGAGACACCAAATGAGTTTATGATTCTGGAAAGAGTAAGAAGTTGTAGTTCAGCTCAGGAAAAGCTATATTAGGACTGAAAATAGCCAAGGACAGGGAAAAGGGGCTAGCAAAGAGCCAGGAAACACTGATGAGGATAGAAGAATATTGAAACAGCTTATGCAAAGACCCCACTGCTAAGGTGGAGAGAGCAAGAAGGTAGTGTGAAAAAGTACTGGCCAATGAAGATAACTCAGAAGGACCTTTGCTGCTTTAGTGGGGAAAACAATCTTGACCCAAACAATCAAGTTTAATTTTGGTTCCTAAATTAGATTTTGTTTTCCAAAACCAAAAAGGAGTGAGCACAGCATTGGATTGGGTCGAGGACTCTACTCTTCCTTCAAGAACTCTTCTGTTCGGGGGGCTGATCAGTCACTCCTTCTACTGTGTTCCCTCCGTAAATGTGACTAGCTGATTTCGTTATAGCAGATGGAGTGGAATCATCTCATGCTTTAGTAGAGCATAGCCCTGTAATTGAATCAAAAGGCAGAGAGAAAAAAAGAATAACTCATCCAAGAGGAGAATGTAGGAAAATATCAGGCCTGGAAGAAGTCTCTCTGGCCTTTAAACATAACAGTAGAAAGCAAAGCTGAGAAAAGTGAAAAAAGTATAGAAGGCGTGGGTGGGCACCCTCATCTAGGAGCCAGGCTAACAGTGGCGTAGCTCTCAGCTCCTGAAATTTTGTATATATAACCTCAAGTCTACCCATAGGGGTGTGTGTGTGTGTGTGTGTGTGTGTGTGTGTTTATGTGTGCGTATGCAAATTGTGAAGTCTTTTATCTGTTTTCTCATTTCTAAATCTTTGTATTTTTTATTATTGATCTTTTGCCAATACCCTTTACTATTTTCTTTGATTTACAATGAATATTTCTAAATGTAGTAGTTATTGCTTAAATGTAGAACTCCAAATTGAGTGAGTTTAAACAAATTATTTTAAAGGAACATAGACTATTATTTTTTAAAGGATATAGTGTCCTAAATATATATATATATATGTGTATGTGTGTGAGTGTATACACACATGATAATATCTTACACCTAGATATCCTATTTTCTTAGTTTTAACTTTTCTGAAAATTCATTTATTAACTTTTGGACTAAATTAGTCTACATGTAAGCTGAGATTCAGCAAAAATAAATAAATAGAATTTGAGGTCTTCCTTGCAAATACAGAAAAGGAGGTGATGCGTTCGAAAGGTAAGAAAGCTGAAGAAATACTTAGTTTGGTTCCATTGTATATCAAAGATGAATACGAACAGCACTTTCTACATGATTTCTATGAGCAGTATAAAAAAAGCTGCTGCAAACTTGCCTTGTGTTATTTTAGTAGGTACTATTTTAATTTAATAAAAGTTTGGGTCTTCTTTTCTTCAGCCTCTCTGTCTTGATTCCTACTCAGCACAGGTATGTGGAATATTATAAAGTTTATCAAAATAAGTATTTATAATAATAATATATATAACTATAAATAATTACATATAAGTTGTTATATATAATTACATAGAATTGTTATACATAATATAATTATTGTAGGTAATACAAATACAAGTGTATTGGATTGAAAGTTTAGCAGGATGGATCAAATTATATATTGAAAATATTTAGGACACAATTTGGAGGAGATATTTGGTGGAAAATTTAGTCTGGTAATTTCAGGTGTGGTATAGGATGAATAATTTGGGCGGTCCTCAGTGTATAAATTAGATCTTCCTAAACTTTCAACAAATGCAGGCTCTTGAGTGTATATGGATGTATACTTTTTTTTTTTTTTGGTAGAAGAGTGCCTAGATTTTAAATTGTGTCTCACAATCTGCAACTCAAAAATATTGAGAAACACTAGCATAGTTGGTGACTGAAGCTGCAGATTTGTTAAAGTCATTGGGAGAAGGAGGAAGGGAGGTGTAAACACAGTGAAGAGACCACAGACCTGATGATGAAAAGCACGACACGCACCTGGGTTGAGATCCAGTGGAAGAAAAGTATCACATGAAGAGCTTGAGAAAGATGGATTTGAGGAAAGCTAGAAAGGAGTGATGTCACAGAAGCCACGGGAGGGAGAGTGCCAAGAACGATGGTGACATCAACATTGTCAGCCACTGCAGAGGGGTCTGTGACGATAAACCCCAAAAGCATCCATGGAATTTGGTGATATGGCAGTGAAATGCAGATGGCAGTGGGAGAGAGAAAGTGGAAAGGGAAGAGGAACTAGAGAGGACATCGGGTTTAAGGAAGAGCTTTCTTTTTCTTTATTTTTAAGCAAATGAGGTTTGAGCATATTTTATTCAGAATATAAAAGCATTAGAAAGGAAACTATTGACTGGAGATGAAAGCCTGGAAGGGTGATTGCTAGAGCATAGGTCTTAGGGATATGGGAGGGGATCAGGTGTAAATTCAAAGGTAGGCTGTTGAGTGTGGGGCAAAAGGAGAAATTCTCTATTCTCCAGAAACAGGAAGGGAGTTGGAATCATGGCTGTGGATGAAGAAAAGCTCATGAATGTCACATAAGTAAGTTGAGTTCTTAAAATTGGGGTCGCTGAAGGAAGATGGAATATTGAGCACCCCAGTTCTCATGGTGTTTGATTTTTTTTGTCTAGTATTATACTCAACCTGAGCATGGGAATGGGGAAGACCGATGACTGGATTGATTCAGTGATAGGGTTTGTAAGACAGATGGGAGAGAATTGTACATTATATACTGGATCAAGAAAAAGGTAAAGCCAAATTGGGTGAACAGAACTAGAGCTTGGTAATCAGGAAAATTGTAATTCCAAAATCAATGACATTTCTGTTGTTCGTATGAGAGTACAAGTCCTGTAATGAGAGAAGCTCTGGTCAAAGACTGGAATTTAAGATTTAACCTCATGGCACAGTTTAAGGCATCATGGTCCAACCTGGGAGCCTCTGGCCATAAGTGACTATTGAGCACTTGAAATGTAACTAGTACAAATTCAGATGTGCTGTAGTGTAAAATACCCACCAGATTTTGAAGACTTTTTATGACAAAAAGAATGCAAAATATTTCACTTGTAATACTTCATATTGCTAACACAGTAAAATTATATTTTGGTTATATCGGGCTCTGTTAGTGTGGTAGGATTGCCATAACAAAGTACCACAAACTGGGTGGCTTAAACAACAGAAATTTGTTGTCTCCCAGTTCTGTAGGCTACAATTCCAAGATTAATCTGTCCCGTGCCTCTCTTCTAGCTTTTGGTGGTTTTCTGGCCATCTTTGGCATTCCGTGGCTTGTAGAAGTATCACTCCAATCTCTGCTGTCACATGGCATTTTCCCTGCAAGCGTGTCTCTGTCCGAATTCCCCATTTGTAAGGCACCGACCTTATTGAATTAGGAGTCTACTCTACTCCTGTATGACCTCATCCTATCTTAACTAAATGTATTTTCAACAACCCTGTTTCCAGAGAAGTCATATTCTAAGCTACTAGTTAGGACTTCAACATATGAATTATGGGGAAACACAATTCAACCCATAACAGAGGCTATGTAAAATATATTAGTGAAAAGAATTTTACATATTTCTTTTTACTTTTTTATTGTGGCTACTAGAAACTTTAAGATTACTGAATTAGTCCGTATTTGTTGCTTATAACAAACTACATGGAACTGGATAATTTATAAGAAAATGAAATTCATTGCTTACAGTCTCTGAGGCTGGGAAGTCCAAAGTCCATCTGGTGGTAACAACAGTGACCCAGGGGTCTCCTACTGCAAGATGGTGGAAGCACACAGCGCAGAGAGAGGAAGACACATTCTCCTCTTCTTTTAAAGCCCTCAGAACCACACCCTGACCACCATTTTTAATCCATTCACCACTACACAATCCTACAATCCAATCACCTCTTCAAGGCTCCACCTTTCAATTACCATAATAGGATTTCTCACCCTCTTAACAGTTCCATTGGGGGCTAAGTGACTAATACATAAAACTTGCGGGACACAATTCAAGCTTCAATGAGTTTTGGAGGGACGTAATTCAATACACTACAATACATATGTGACTCACATTATATATCTATAGAAAAGTGCTTCTTTTTAACAATAGCTAACACTAATTGAGCACTTGGTACATGCAGGCCCTGTTCTAAGACCTTTACATATATAAAATCATTTAATCCTTACAACAATACTTTTCCGTTTACCTCTCATTAGAGGGTCAGAGGAGTCTATCCAAGGTCCCATTGAGAGTAAATAGGAAAGTCAGGATGTGAATGCAGGAGTCCTGACTCCAGAATCTGCACTCTGACCTGCTCTGGAATAGTGAATTTTCATAGAGAAGTTAGTATATTTTGTCAGTTGTGGGAATTTAGAAAATATTATTTCATTATATTACTTGGCACTGGGTACAACTCTACTAATCTTCATTTCCATTTTTCTTTGGTCTTTGCTTCCATTTTTCTTGATATATTTTTACCTTTAGCGTTCTTTACTAATCAATATCTACATTTTTCCTGTTACTCTGTGTATGTTTTATTAAGTGCTTTATGTACTTATACACGCTTTTTACAGCAGAGCAATATATTTTTGCTACTTTAACTTGTCTCTTGTTTTAAAAAGTTCCTACCTATTGTTAGGAAACAAATCTTCTGTATTTGTACAATTCTTTTAAGCAAAATAACACATAGCATACTTTAAAATAACATATATTTTTGTGGCTATTTACAGACATTCTTTGAAAAGGTCCTGGCAAAAAACATTGGAAGGAGTTATAAAAAAAAAATTCAAAGTACACTCTTTATTAAGAGAATAATAACTTAAAGTCTTTTCACTCAAAGTGAGAAAGATTTTTTAAATCAACTTTTTTGGGGAATGGCGGATTTAAATGATTTAAATTTAATGAAGTATCAGGCTTCATGTTCATAAAGCTGTGTGTTTATATGTTGAAAGATAGCTAAATGGAAGATTTGAGAAACTTCTCTTTCTTTTTCTGGCTTTATCACTTGTTGCATGACCTTGCCCTTAGATAGATAAAAGGAATCAAGACAAGTTAAGTAAGAAGCTAATCTTAAAGGAAGCTTCTTTAACAGGTACTTCAGGGAGGCAAACACTCCTCTAAGTGTAGTTCAGTATTCATTTTTCTACCTTTTCTGAGGTACTACCTTTGATCTTGGTATTCTTTATATTGACTTTATGTGGATTTTCTAAGGAAAAATAAATAAAATCAGAATATGCGTAATTCTTTGGTCTCCAAATGTTATATTAAGCATATATATGACGAAAGAGCAGTGGCTAAATTGAGCAGCGGCTCTGGTAAAGAGGGTTTTCAGAGCTATTTTCCAGAAACCCTACATTATGGGCTCAGGTTATTTGAAGCGAAGTACTTTATAAACTGATCTTTTCCTAAAATGTGTAATTTTACTAAGTATGCATTTTAACCCCGATTTAAACTTCCTTTAAAGATTCCTGATGTTTAAACTCCCAAATCTACTCTATAAAGCAACATGCTTTAGGTGATTTAAAAAGGACAGGAATGTGATCTGAAACCAGACTAGAAAGATATGTGAAATTCACGAAAATGTGTTTGTCTGTCAGAAAAGGTGGGTGGGTGGATGGAAAAGTGGGTAGGAATTAGGGGGCTATTGTAATTCAAACAATCAATCATATCAGACATTCTGAAAAAAAATAACCATTTATATTAAACTTTCATAACTTAGTCATAAAATTATTATCCATTAAAATTAAGAGGATGTTAAAATGAGGTAATGAAAGAAAATATTTAGAGAGAGATAGCATATTAAGGAACATAGGGGGTATATGTGTGTATAATGGATTGAATTATGTCCCCCCAGAACTCATTGGAGCTTGAACTGTGTTCCCCAAGTTTTATGTATTAGAAACTTAGCTCCCACTGTGACTGTTAAGAGGGTGGTAAATCCTATTATGGCAATTGAAAGGTGGAGCCTTGAAGAAGTGATTAGATTGTAGGACCATGCCATAGTAAATGGATTAAAAATGGTGGTCGGAGGTGTGGTTCTGAGGGCTTTAAAAGAAGAGGAGAATGTGTCTTCCTCTCGCTTTCTGCTTTCTCTGCTTCCACCACCTTGCAATGTGAGACTCCTGGGTCACGGTCACCACCACCAGATGGACTTTGGACTTCACAGCCTCAAAAACTGTAATTAATAAATTTCATTATCTTTATAGATCATCCACTTCCATGTATTTTGTTGTAAGCAGCATAAATGGACTAATACAGTGTGTGTGCATGTGTATCTCAAATGTGCTTATGGCATTCATTCATATGTTATATGAGTGCTTTCCCAGTTCTTTGTGCAGGGTAAACATTTGGTAAACACATTAAAAATAAATATAATAAAAACCTCTGTATAAATCATCCATGAAAAATGCTTGTTGCTTCATGGAGCAAGTACATCCCTGTAGGTTAGCAGTGTCATTGGCAGCTGGGTATAACATTCTGCACTTGTCTTTGTTATTAAAATTAATGTTTCACATCATTATTTAAAACAAAGTTTATCTCTGAATGCATTATTTAGTAGAACCTTTTAGGTTTGCATTGTGTCTGTAGCAGCCATGGCAATGGCCTTGCAGACCTCCAGCTACAGGGAGCTGACCTGTCCAAGGCCCAGGCCTGTAGCTCTGACATCAGTTACTGCATTCCTGCCGAGGCCACACCACCCAGGAGCTGTTCCCTGCCAGGCATGCATGCAAGTGGCAGGCAGACTAAGCCAGGCCTGCTCCTAGGAGACATGGGATTCCTGTGACTACTGACTTAGGCTCCAGACTGCTCGTACAGCCTTGCTATATCTTCCTTAGACTACAGAGTGGCTAGGACACTTCCCCCTACCTTTCTCCTGCACTCTAGGTCAGACTTGCCTCGTGGTTTGAAAGCTCTCTCGGCATCTCTTGGCTCCTTCTGCATTTTCTCATTGGCACATCCCCTAATAAAATCCTTAAAGGTTAATCAATCCCATCTTGGCATCTGCTTCTTAGAGGAGCCTCCCTAACACACTGTATCAGCAACTATATAACCATCCACCAAAGAGGCATATACACTTAAATTTGAGGCCACTAGTGGGAGCCTATCACCCTGTTCCCTGTCTGTAGTGCCAATCATGAAATCTGAAAGGTACTTACCACTGCTGGAATTGCCCACCTCGGAGATCCTCCTTTGTGAAGCTTTCCTTAAATGTTTACTCAATGGTGATTCTCTTTCCTTTTAACTTCTCAATAAGATGATATACTAGTATGGAAAAGTAAACACAGTGCTGTTCTGATTCTAGGATGCTTACCTTTTGCCTTTTCGTTCATTTATCAAACATTTACTGCAAATTGATTTTATGTCAGGTATGTTCCTAGACACTGGAGCACATGTGCAATGCATTGGGCACAAAGATTTATTAGAGGAGTGGCACGATTTCATTTTTCCATAAAAAGCAAAATGATATTGTCTTTATTTGCATTTAAAGTCATTTTTTTATAATGGAGAAGTGAATTAAGTACCATTAAAAAACTAAAGTAAAATATGAAGTTGCCACTCCATTATATGTTAAACAATGGGAAAGTCAGCTCTATTTCTTGATATATATAATTGATTTTTCTTGAGGCAAGCAGTGGGTCATAAAGCCTCTTAGGTTTCAGGTTGCTTTTTAAAATTTTACTTTATAGGTATAGCATGTTTATTGTAAAAAGTAGAAAGTATAGGCTAACAGAAAAAAATATGTACATTTTCTATAACTCTAGAGTCCATAAATAATCAAGGTCAACTTTGTGCTGTATACCCTTATAGATTTCTTGCCAACACACACACACACACACACACACACACACACACACACTCTCTCTCTCTCTCTCTCTCAGATATATCACCGCCATTCATTTTTCACATATTTATTGAGCATCTATTCTGTGCTAGGCACTGTGTGTAAGGACTATGGAGACAAAGAAGAAAAGGAAAACATTGTTCTCACTATTCTGGAACTTGAGATTCAATACAGCGCAGTACAAGGGCGTGGACTCTGGAGTAAGTTTACGAGGGTGACATCCCTCTGTTCTGTACTACCATCTATCATTGAACATTTCACATTATATAGCTGAGACTGGTTCCACATCTTTAAAATGGAGTAATAGAGCTAAAAGACAGCCAACAGAGTGGGAGAAAATATTTGCAAAATACATATCTGACAAAGGACTAATATCCAGAATATATAAGGAACTCAAACAACTTTACAAGGAAAAAACAAGCAACCCAATTAAAAAATGGGCAAAAGAGCTAAGTAGGCATTTCTCTAAAGAAGATATGCAAATGGCCAACAGTCATATGAAAAAATGCTCAACATCACTCAGCATCCGGGAAATGCAAATCAAAACCACACTGAGATACCATCTCACCCCAGTTAGGATGGCTAAAATCCAAAAGACGCTGAAAGATAAATGCTGGCGGGGTTGCGGAGAGAGGGGAACTCTCATACATTGTTGGTGGGAATGCAAAATGGTGCAACCCCTATGGAAAATGGTTTGGAGGTTCCTTAAACAGCTGAAGATAGATCTACCATACGACGCAGCTATCCCACTGCTGGGAATATATCCAAAGGAATGGAAATCATCAAGTCGAAGGTATACTTGTTTCCCAATGTTCATTGCAGCACTCTTCACAATAGCCAAGAGCTGGAATCAACCCAAATGTCCTTCATCGGATGAGTGGATACGGAAAATGTGGTATATATACATAATGGAATATTACTCAGCTATAAAAACGAATGAAATACTGCCATTTGCAACAACATGGATGGACCTTGAGAGAATAATATTGAGTGAAACGAGTCAGGCAGAGAAAAAGAAATACCACATGTTCTCACTCATTGGTGGGAGCTAAAAAATAAACAAATTAATTCACCCACATACACACACAAAAAAACCCGGGGGGGGGGGGAAGAAGATATAACAACTATACCTTTTTGAAGTTGTTACAAGCAAACGGAAAGGACATTCTTGCGGGGGAGGGGAGAGAGGGAGGAGGGAGGGAGGTGTCGGTGATGGGCCATAATAATCATATACATTGTATATTGACAAAATAAAAATTTAACGAAAAAAAAAGAAGAAAGAAAAGAAGAAAAAAAAATGGAGTAATAGCAGTAGCTACCACACATGTTCCTAGTGAATATACCACAAACTCTTATGCAACACAGCATCCAGCCTAGAGCAAGTGCTGAGCCATTGCTATTATTACACTACTAGTTTCCCCTTCCTGATGTTGCTTACAGATCAGTACCATAAAATTAATCAATCATCAGTGTTACTCACTCTGGATTATGCTGCAGACTGCCCTTGTGACTGCAAACAGGAATTATGTTTGCAATCACAGTGTGTTGTTCTGTTCACAGCATGTTACTACGTGGGGCATGTCTAACCTGATCAGCAGTCACAGGGATATTTTGTTTACTTGAGTTGTAGCATTTCTGTAACATGACTGCATAAGTCTTTTATTTGCCTATCCCAGTGCCCTCTCAAATGAATTGTAGTGTTTTCTCCAGGCTTATATTTTTCTGATCATCTTTAACATATCATGGAAACTTGCAGAAATTATTTTTGGTCAGTAACAAATCCCCAGAAACTTAATTTATTGCTACTGATTACTATAGTCAGGTTTATAAAATGCATAGTTTTTCTAAAAACTTTTTATTTTGAAAAAATTATAAACTCACAGAAATTTTCACATATAATATATAGAGTCCATCAGCCCTCCACACAGCTTCCGCCAATTGGTGATATTTCATACGCTGTAGTGCAATAGCAAAACCAGAACATTGACAATAAGACAATACTGTTAACTGGAATACAAATCTCTTTCATTTTTTACCAATTTTCACATGGAGTCATGAGTGTGTATGTGTGTGTGTAGTTCTGTGTAATTAAATCCTATGTTTAGGTTTGTATAACCCTCAGCGTCATCAAGGCACAGTACTATTCCATCACCCCAAAGAAACACTCATGTGCTACTCCATGTGGATGTACCTATCACACGTGCATTTCTGTCCCCAACTACCAATCTGTTCTCCATCTTTACAGTTTTGTCATTTAGAGAATTTATACAAATGGAATCTTGCAGTAGGTAACCTTTGAAATGGACTCTTTTTTTTTCCCACAAACATACTCTTTCAATCTGCTTTTATTTTCTCTTGTCTACGTATGAACATTTTTTTTATTAAACTTGCTATCTGATCTATTTTCATCTGTTCTTTCATGTAGGAAAATAAAACAAAATGAAACAAAACAAAACAGGACAAGATGGCAAAACTGTGAAGGAAAAATAAAATTGCCTGGAGAGTATAAAATGTAATGAAGGTATTTGTTTTCAACCTATACTTAATTACCACCAATAAAACAATTTTAACTTAATCTGAAAGTGAAAGTGGATATTTGGTCCCAGTTACCTTTACCTACATCCTATTAGACTCCAAGGAAAGCAAATACAAAAAGTTCTGTGAATGTCTCTGTCACAAAATTCTTACAAACTTTTTAACCCAGAAGGCTGAAATCCATTTGCTTTCTATTGAAAAAATATGTTTTCTTAACTTTAAAGAAATTGTAAAAAACCATGATGAAATTGAAATAAGTTTTCATTTATTGGTGCTTTCTATCCAGCAATTTTAAGCAAAGGCTTTCTCTTCAAAGTCATTATTAATATTGAGTATATTTCTAACATTGCTGAATATTCAGTAAGTCATTGATATAAATTCAAGTAATTCAAATGTCAGGCTGAGTTCTCAGTAGTGATTTACATTGGCAAGAGTTTTATGAGAGTGCATTATTAGTTTGCTGACTGCCTTAATATATAAAGGTTATAAAAAGAATTTTATCCAACAGTTATGAATTTGAGCATACCACCAGTTAAATATAAATACTCAAAAGAATGTATGTGACTCTAAAACTTCTGCAGAAATGGTCAAAAACTGATTCAGCTTCTCAAATTACGTATACCCTTCTTTCTCATTAAATGGAACATGTAGTCTTCTCACATTATGAATGAAAACATATTTGATGGCTGTTTTGATAGTATTATATATTCTTGAGATTTACATCAGTTTCTCAGCACCACCCTTCCCTAGTCTGTCTCTGATATGTCTACCAACATCCTGAGTTTAACTTTATCTGCACTTTGGGCATTTTGACTTATAAAACCATTTACATATTTTTAAACTGTCCACTTAAAAAACTTGTCAGTGTAAATATTATTTAGATGGTGCAAGAGTCTCAGAGGATTGTTAAATTTGGGGGTTCACTGTATAAGATTTGATTTTTAAATTTGCATTTTTAATTAAGCACATGACCTTATTAGCTTCCCCAGAATCAATCAGTTGAGTGCCAGACTTAAAAGGAGCTGATTTATAAAAATAAATGTATGATACTAATTATGGAATTCTAACCATGCATTTTCAAATGGCACATTCTAATTGGCCTGTTTTTGACATTCTTTTGCCTCATATATACCCACACAGAGAGAATCAACTGCTTCATTATATTATCAAAGCAGTGCTTATAGTTTTATAAGTTTATCTGTAACACAGTATTGCAATGATTTCTTTACATATTTCTCTCCTACTGTGGGACTGAAATCCAGTTAATGGCACTAGATATGTCTCTTTGATGCTTGCTTGCTTTAGAGTACTTAATAAATACCTATTGAGAAACTGGCAGACCAAATGAATGACTGTCTCCATGTATCAGGTGCAAATGAGAATGTGGTCAACTAAATGGCAGTTTTTATGTATAGATTATTAGGTATAGAAGGAAAATATCTCAATGCAATTAAAGCCATATACAACAAATAAATTGCCAATATCACCTTAAGGGAAAAGCTGAAAGCACAAGAAAAAGACAAGGATGCCCACTCTCACCACTTCTATTTAACATAGTATTGGAAGTACTAACCAGAGCAGTCAGGCAAGAAAAAGAAATAAAGGGCATCCAGATTGGAAACGACGAAGTCAAATTGTCCCTGTTTGTAGATGACATGATCTTATATGTAGAAAAACATAAAGACTCTACCAAAAAACTCTTAGAGTTGATAAACAACTTCAGCAGTGTTGCAGGATACAAGATCAACATGATGATCAAAAATCAGTAGTATTTTAATACTCTAATATTGAACTAGCAGAAAAAGTAATCAAGAAAGCAAGCCCATTTATAATAGTCACCAAAACAATAAAATACCTAAGAATCCATTTAACCAAGGATGTTCAAGATTTCTACAATGAGAACTACAAAACACACTGAAGAAATTAAAGAGGACATAAAAAGGTGGAAAGATATTCCTTGCTCTTGGACTGGAAGAATTAACATTGTGAAAATGTTCATACTACCCAAAGTGATCTATAGATTCAATGCAATCCACATCAAAATACCAATGACATTCTTTACAGAAATAGAAAAAACAATCCTAACATTCATATGGAACAACAAAATACTCTGAATAGCTGAAGCAATCCTGAGCAAAAAATATAAAGCTGGAGGCATTATACTACCCAACCCCAAATTATACTACAGAGCTATAGTAACCAAAACAGCATGGTATGGGCATAAAAACAGACACTCAGACCAATGGAACAGAATGGGGAACCTGGAATCAACCCACATACTTACAGCCAACTGATCTTCGACAAAGACATCAAAAACATACATTGGGAAAAGACTGCCTCTTTAGTAAATGGTGCTGGGAAAATTGGACATCCATATGAAGAAGAATGAAACTAGACCTGTGCCCCTTGCCATGTGCCAAAACAACTCATTATGGATTAAAGATATAAGACCCCAAACTATAAAACTACTAAAAGAAAGCATAGAAACACTTTAGGATGTAGGTCTGGGCAAAGACTTTATGAACAAGATTCCAAAAGCACAAGCAACTAAAGAAAAAAATAAACAAATGGGATTATATTGAACTAAAAATCTTTACACAGCAAAGGAAACAGTCAACAGAGAGGAAAGACAACCTAGAATATGGAAGAAACTATTTGCAAACTACACATCTGACAAGGGATTAATATCCAGAACAAACAAGTAACTCAAATGACTTCACAGTAAAAACACAAATAATCTAATTAAAAAATGGGCAAAAGAGCTGAATAAACATTTTTTCAAAGGATGACATACAAAGGCCAAAAGGTACATGAAAAAATGCTCAAATTCAGTAATGATCAGGGAAATGTGAATGAAAACCACTTTGAGATATCACCTCACCCTGGTTAGACTGACCATTATCCAAAAGACTGAGAATAACAAATGCTGATGGGAATATGGAGAAAGGATAACCCTTCTACACTGTTGGTGGGACTGTAAATTAGTGCAGCCATTATGGAAAACAGTATAGGGGTTCATCTCACAACTACAGATAGAACTGCCATATGATCCAGCAACCCCACTGCTGGGTGTATACTCAGAGGAATGGTCCTCATCATGTCAAAGAGATACCTGCACTTTCATGTTTATCACAGATCTATTTACAATAGCCAAGGTATGGAACCAACCTAAATGTCCATTGATGGGTGACTGGATAAGGAAAATGTTGTATACATGCACCATGGAACACTACTCAGCCATAAAAAGGAATGAAATTCTACTATTCGCAGCAACATGAATGAGCCTGGAGAAAATTATGCTGAGTGAAGTAAGCCAGACACAGAAAGAGAAATGCCACATGTCTTCACTCATCAATGGGTGCAAGGAAGGAAGGAAAGAAGGAAGACAGACCATGATAATATGTGAACTTTCAGAAGGAAAGAACAAATCTTTTGTTAGTAGAGGTGGGAAAGGGTTAGGGAGAGGGGAATTAGGGAGAAATTGGGTAAAGGCACAAAGAATAATTATGACTTGTAATAATGAGTATGCTAATAATAATTTGATCATCACATATTGGTCACAAATAATGACAGTCAACACTGTACCCCCGAAATATGTATAATCAATTTTGCTTCAGTAGAAAAAAAGAAAAAAAAAATAGTTCAGATTGTGTATGTTGAAGGATGCATTTGTTCTTCCATTTTAAAATGACAATAAAATTAATTAACTTAAAAATACAGTAGTTCTTACCTTATGACTCAGCAATTCTACTACTGGGTATATACGTAGAGTAAAGGAAATCAATATATTGAAGAAACACTCATACTCCTATTCACAATAGCCAAGAGATGGAATCAACCTAAATGCCCATAAACAGATTAATGGATAAAAAAAATTCCAAAACAAACAAACATAAAACCACTGTGATACACATACACAGTGGAATACTATTCAGTTATTAAAAATATATGTATATGAAATCTTGTCATTTGCAGCAACATGGAATATTAATTGGTTTTGAACTGGAGATCATCATGTTAAGTGAAGTAAGCCAGGCACGGAAAGAAAAATGCTGCATGGTCTCATTCATATGTAGAACCAAAAAAAAAAAAATGTGTTTCTTATAGATGTAGAAAGTAGAATAATGGGTATCAGAGACCAGAGAAAGAAAGGGAAAGTGTTATTTAATGAGTATAAAGCTGCAGGTAGATAAGAAGAATAAGTTCCAGAGTTTTCAGCTGACTATAGCTAATAATATTGTACTGGATATTTCTAAATAGCTAGAAAAGAAGATCCTGATCATAATCACCACTAAGAAAAGATAAATGTTTAGGTGATGGATATGCTATCTACCCTAAGCAAATCATTGTATGTATGTAGTGAAACAACACACTGTACACCACAAATACATAAAATTTAATTAAAAAATACATTATTTCTGAGAATTTAACACAAGATGGCTGTCTTAAACAGATGTTTCCTGGGCCAATTCTTAGAAAACACACACACACACGAATATGTGCACATTCTAAAATTTATGAACAGTCTTTACCTTTCAATTTAGAGCAGTCTGAAATTATATGGAGCTACGTATAAATCATGTGTAGTGAAACCATAAGTATAATATAATTAACGTATAGTTAGAAGAGATTTTTTAATTGAATATACCCATTTTCTAACAAGAATGAGTTGAACAGTCATATAATAAAAGTTACATATACCAAAGGCCATTTAAAATATTGATGAAGATCAGAGCCAATCAATATTTTGTACTAGGTAGATTTTATATATATTTTATATATTTTATATGTATATTAATATATATTTTATACATATTAATAAAATATATAATATATATTAATAAAAATATATAATATATGTTACATATTTTTTATATGTATATTCTACTTGGTAGAGCATGAAACATTGGTTTTGATCTTTATCACTTGTTAGGATACAAAATATTGATAGGAATATTACTAAGGATGAGTTTTAAGATAATAAATAAACAGTGGAATATGTTTGATTTTAGAAAAAACATCTTTTCAAAATGCCTGTAAGCTAAAGTTAAAATGAAAAATTATACAGTTAAGTGCCTACTTCAGATACCTGCTGTTTTGTCAGGAGAGAACATTATCTGGCATTCAACTCCCAGAGGAGTTTCTCTTACAGGGTGAAAACAACCATGAAGTCTGCTAACTGAACAATACAGCAGCATATCATTTCCTAGTGCCCTGAATAAGTAGAAATCACAATTGAGGTGAACTGTAAGGATGTATGTATAAGACAGACTGTAGCCTAATACTAGCCTATTATACAGTGCACTAAAGTAGGAGAACTACGTGTTGGGTGGGAATGAGATTTTCTTCCAAGACATTATTATAAAAAGAGATAAGTGTAAGTTGTTGGAAGAATTTAAAAAACAAAAATGAAAACAAAAACAAAAATATAAGTCTGGAAGTAGGGAGGCTAGTTAGTTGACTGCTGTAATTAGTAAGAGATGATAAACGGTTGCATTTGGAAAACAGCTGGGGTGAAGGGTCATCTCTTCTAAATGGAGGGATAAGAAGAGTAAAGGAAAGGGAGAAATCTAGGACAGCATTCAGAGTTTCTTGGGAAACTGGATGGATGCTGCTGCTATTAACGTGAAGGAATGGGATTAGGCCAGTGGATCTCAACTGGGGGCAATTTTGCCTTCCAGGAGACATTTGGCAATGTCTGGAGATAATTTCGGTTGTCACAACTCAGAGTGGGTTGGCATGTAGTGAGTAGAGACCAGTGAGGCTGCTCAATATCCGACAAACACATGACAGCCCTCACAACAGAGAATTGTCCCACCCAAAATACTGAGGTTAAGAAACCCTAGATTAGGGAAAGAAAAGTAGGATTTATGCACTTTGGTAGAGAAAGGTAAGAAGCCAAATTTTGATTTGGACATTTTGAATTTGAGGTGCCCATTAAACATGGTGATAATTCTGCTTAAGTTACAAAACTCGTCACAGATCAAGTAGTAGAGCTCTGGGATAAACTTGGAAATATTGATTTCAGGCACAAATCAATGATCATTGATTGTGTGTAAACAGTATAGAAAGATCCAGTTATGCATATAGGTGGAAAGTATGGTTTATTAAACATAAATATGTTTATAGGAGTATTATTTCAACAGTACTGTCTGTATAAAAAGGAATAACAACATATAGCTTATGCCCACTTTGGATATTTTCAGATGTTATTTAGTTATTTTATGAAATTGAGGAATGTACTATGTTTTCATGTTCCAGAAAGGAGCATATGGGATACATTTCATTGTCTTCAGGAAGTATCTCTCTTTACAAAATATTTTTAAAATTGAAATGGTCAATATATATAAGTTGACGGTGGACTGGAGTAGGGAAAGCATATCGAAAGAGGTGGAAAAGATCAGATTTGGAAGCAAAACTTCATTCAGTTCCTGCCTGTCACAAGATATACCATCTTAGAAATTATTATTATTATTTATTTATTTTTTTTCCTTTTTGTCTTTTTTCATGACTGGCAACGGATCGCAACCCTCAGTGTCGCGCCCGTACCAGACCGGGACCGGCAACGGAATCGCAACCCTTGGCGTTGCACCCGCACCTCGCTCAGCCAGTGAGCGGCCGGTCTGTATGTGGGATCCGAACCCTCGGCGGAAGTGCCGCCGTGCTTCCCAAGCGGCGCACTGTAGCAGTGCACCACCGGGCCGGCCCTTAGAAATTCTTCCTAATGGATAAACAGTCTACAGATTAGTCAATATTAATAAAATTTAACTGAATGCTAATAGTAAATTGGAACATAACACTGGTGTGATGACCTTATCCATAGCACATTTCTTGTTCTCATAGCATGTTTCTTATTCTCAAATTGGTTTGTTATATACTTTTGGAAATTTGGGAGGGGAAGCTCATATCTGTTCTTTTCAAAGATCTATTAATTTACAAGATTTAATTAATAAGACCAACTGATTCAGATAATTGAATCCAAAACTGAAATTTTTGATCAAATTATCCACCCAAATTGACCTTTCTTCCATAATACTATATGAATTGCTATACTCAGCTTATGCTTAATTAGCATATCTGTTTAATTATTGTATTTGAATAATGTTTAATAAGCTCCCATGTTTAATTACTGTATCTGATTAATATAATTACTCTTAAGTAATCTCTATCATTATCAGCAAAGTTCTTTAAGCCCTGTGGGGTCTATCCTCTGCCTGATTCTCCAGACTAACATTTCTTTACCCATCCCTGTTATGTACTATGTGCCAGCCTCTGGCATTCTCCTAGTGCCTTTATTTATTTATTTTTTATTGTAACATAGTTGATTGTACATATCATTGTCTTAGTGACTTCTATGTGCAAAACTGCTTCCTACTTCTGGGCCGTCATGCTTGCTGATCTCCTTCCTTCTGCTCTGATCTTTAGGTCTCAGCTCATGACATTAGCAGCAGAGCAATTTCTCTGGTTTTCTAAAATACTTCATATTTCCTTTTTAATGACATCATGTTATCATGCAATTTTCCATTATACCATGTACTGCAATTTTTTTTATTTGTAATATCTGTTTATTTGATATCATGCTTCAAACTCTAGGCAGCAGCTCACCATTGTATACCCAGGAGTATTTGTTGAATAAATAAATAAATAAATATGAATGAATGAGTGATTCAATCTATCAGTCAACCAAAATATTTAAATAGGAAGTTAATTCAAAAAGTTTGTGGAAAAATAGAATTAAAAGATGATATGAATCTTTCCATGAACTTCTTGAAGTACCCTTATATGAGCTTTTAATTGCCAATGCTTCATACATATGGGTTTCTAAAGCTATTGCATAAGTGCAGTGATTGAAATACAAATGCTTATGAAAACCAGGAGGTAACTAAAGAGAATGAAATATCAGGTGTAAGTTAATAGAGAGCTTGGAGAGGACTTTCAGGACAGTAGTGAAGTGGATAACTCATGCCCTTGGCATTCATATTCAGTGCTTTTAATACTCTGGAGGCTAATGAATAACAACATTAAGCTCATGGGCCTAGTATGTTAGTTCTTGGAAGCTGGGAGCAGTGACAGCCTTGGAATACTAATGTCAGGCAGATGGCTGCTTATGGTCACATAGCACAGCTCTGCTTAGATGTCTCCAAGCCAAAGACCCACATGTGCCTCTGAGCATTCAAGAATATTCATTCATGTATGTTCTTTCTATGAAGTACCATTTACTTAAATAGCAATAAGTTATAATACGTTTGAAAATAGAACAAATCTAAGTGTGTCTCTTTCAAGGAATATAAATAGAAATTTCTATTTAAGATGCAAAATAAACTTGGATCTATCAGCGAGGAGGTATTTGTTAGAGTTAGATAGGACTGTGTGGTGGTTGTCTCTAATTAGCCCTCAATGGTCACTTCCTCTGGGTATTCATACCCTTGTGTAACACACTTCGTTGAGTGTAAGCTGGATTTACTGATTCAATTCTGAGGGACGCCAGCTGCAATGTTTTGTGTTTGGGAATATAGGAAGATTACCTAAATGAGAACAAACAGAGGCTGTTTATTTAGAGCTTGCTATATAGCAAGGCTCTCAGTCACCATTGCTGGCATTTGGCAGAGAACCAAAGACAGGAGAGGAGTAGGCAAGCTTTATCGAGGAACAAAAGGAAGGCTTCAGGTATGCTGTTTGCCTGGGGAAGCTGGAGGTAGGCTAAGTAGAAGTGGGGCAGCCTATGTGATTGGTTAGGGGAACATATTTACCTTTCTCTAGTTGATCCTACACTGGAAGAAGGGGGGCAAAAATAAGGGGTTATCACTTATTGATCAAGTCTTGACCATTTGGGGCTGATTGCTACAGGGGCTGTGGTTTGACTTCCTGGACAGTTTGCTGCAGAGATTATGGTTTGGCTTCCTGGACTGGTTGTGGCTGGTTGTGGATCAGAGTTCTATTTTTATACGTGAGCAAACCATTGTCCATTTGTATATTCAGTCTCTTATGAGACAGCCTTGTGAAGAGGCCCACATTGGTGAGCTTTGAAGCAGATTTTTTGAGACCTACCAGTAGCCACATGGCTGGGGTTGGAAGAAGATTTTCACCCAGTGAAGTTTTGAGATGACTGCAGCCCTGACAGCTTCCCTGATTGTAGATTCATGGAAGATCCTTGGCTGAGATTCCTCAGCTAAGTTGGTGTCTGATTTCTGATCAACAGAAACTGTACAATAATAAATGTTTATTGTTGTCAGTCATTGAATTAATTGGGAGGTTATCTGCCATGCAATTAATACAGATGGAAGGATATGGTCTTTTGTTGATCAGATCACTGAGAAATTTAGTTCAAGAATTTCAAGTAGGTTTATGTGGGAGACATAAACAATTGCAATATTTCTCAGAAGAAACCATTTTTCTCTAAGAAGTATACAAGCTAAGTCAGAAAGAGTTAAGTCACTCCACTTTCTTCTTAAACCTTCTCTTTCTCTACTGTCTGTTACACTTAATGACAAATCATCTACCTAAATCAATACCCCAAAAATATCTTGTTTTCTTTGATTTTTTTAACCAAATATTTTTTGAGGGTCAACTATGTACTTGGTACTATTCTTTCACTTAGAATATAGCAAAGTTATCTGCACTTGTAGAGATTACATTCCATTGAGAAAAAGATAAAATAAACAATAAACATAATTCTTGTGTGTGGAGTAAGGCAGATTGTACAGCCTCACATGGTTTGGCATAAAGAATAGGCCTGTTTGTACCATTGTAAGCCAAGGGTCAGCAAGAGAAACATGGGTCCCCTAATTCTTCCACAGTCTGTCAGGAAAAAGTGCTGGACATGAAGTGGGTCTGTGTTCCAGTGAAGGGATGTCACTCTGCAGCTCTTCCTTCTCACAGGGAGAGCATGTGATCAACTTTTTTTGTTACTGGGGGAACTATTTGAGCACCTAGAATATCTGGGAAGTGGTTTAGAATTGTTGTCTGGGAAAGCCAGCTGTCCACCTCCTGGGAACCTTGGGAAGTTCCAGGACTTCATTGCAGGAGGGATTTCTGTGAGGCCTGAGTTCAGCAAAGCCCCTCCCGCCAAGATTAATGGATTCCTCAATTCTTCATCAAGAGCTCCTGTATTTGCTTTCTGACAATTCTGTTTATTGAATTGCTATGATAGGTCATTTACTGTACTATGTGATAAATAGTATGGAAAAAGAAAAAAAAAAAACATAGAGCATGCTGTGTAGGACTAGAGAGTGCAGAGTGAAGGTGAGTTGTTACTTCCCATAGATCTTCTGGTTAAAATCTCATTGAGAAGGTGACATTTCTGCAAAGATTGCAAAGAGGGAGTTATCCATGAGGATATCTGGGGAAGAGCATTTCTGAGAGCTAGGGGAAGGGCTCTAAGTCAAGAATGTTCTTGGTGTATTTGAAGAACAGAAGGAGGCCAGCATAGCTGGAGTGGAATGAGGCAAAGGAAGAGAAGTAGGAGAGGAAAGCAGAGAAGAAATGAGGGATCAGATCATTCAGGGCCTTGGGGGACTTTTTAAGAAGATTGTTTTTGCTTAGAGTGAAGTGGACAGCCATCAGAGAGTTGTCAGCAATGAACTGACCTGGCCTTATGTTTTGCAAATTTCATTATGCTATTGTTTTGAGCACAGTTTAGACATGTCTAGAGTTCAGAAAAGAGATCTAGGCTGGAGATATGTAATTGGGAATCGTCAGCTCATGTTTAGTTTTTAAAGCCATGAGACTGGATGAGCTCATCAAAAAGTAAGTGTAGTTCGAGAAAAGAAGAGAACTGAGGCAGGAACCCTGTGTCCTCTAAAATTAGATGGAAGAAGAGAAGAGCATGAGAAGGAATGACCAGAAAGACAGGTAGAAGCAAAACCAGGAAGTAGAAATCAAGCAAGAAAATGTGTCATGGGGAAGGGATGAGCAACTGTCAAATGCTGCTGACATGTCACTTGATGAGGACTGAAATTCACCAATGGATTTGGCAACCAAATGGAGGTCCCCAGTGAAGTTTACAGGATTAATTTGGTGGAGTAATGGAAGTGAAAGCTTGATACACGTGACTTTTACAGAGATTGGAAAAGAGAATTGGAGAGAATTGTCATGGATAAATCTTGAATAATTTTGATACAAAGGGTTGTAGAGAATTGGGGCAGTAGCCGGCAGCAAAAGTGGGAGTGTGATAGGATTTTTTCCCCTTAAGATCTAAGTAGTAAATATCTCTGAACTCTTGCAGACATTTAGATATCAAATCTTGTCCCCTCTTCCAGTTTTATTATTTAACATTATTTTTCTCCATCTATTATTATTACCCTGGAGATTTTCATCTTATACTGTATTATCTCTCTCCTAGACTATTACCCTAGCATCTCACTACATTTTTTTTTTTTTTTTTTGTCTTTTGTCTTTTTCTGTGTCCGGCAATGGATCTCAACCCTCAGTGTTTTTTTTTTTTTTTTTTTTTTTTTTTCCA
>NW_007726292.1:226152-364451 GCF_000696425.1 Galeopterus variegatus | reverse complement strand
CGCAGGGTGCCCCCCGTCCCGGACCGGGGGCCGGCAATGGGATTGCAACCCTCGGTGTTGCTCCCGCGCCTCGCTCAGCCAGTGAGCGGGAACCGGTCTGTATGTGAGATCCGAACCCTCGGCGGGAGCGCTGCCACGCTTCCCAAACGGCGCACTAGCGCAGTGCGCCACTGGGCCGGCCCCACAACCCTCAGTGTTGCCCCCGTACCGGACCGGGGACCGGCAATGGGATTGCAACCCTCGGTGTTGCTCCCGCGCCTCGCTCAGCCAGTGAGCGGGAACCGGTCTGTATGTGGGATCCGAACCCTCGGGCGGGAGCGCCGCCAGGCTTCCCAAGCGGCGCATTATCCAGTGCACCACCGGGCCGGCCCCTCACTACATTTTTTATTACCATATTATCATCTCACTATTATCATAACATCTTTCTGCTTCCAATAAATGCTTCATTACTCCTACCAACACTGTCTCTCCAAAACATACTATTTGTGATGTCATTACCTTATCTAGCTCAAGTCTTTAAATGGCTTCTCAAACACAGCTTGGCTGTAGGCACCAAGCATGTGTTAGAGCTTCAGCAACACAGAGGGGAAGATGGGTAAACCAGAAAAGTGAGAGGAAACTAGAATTAGATTGTGCTGCAAGGCTAACCTGCAAGATGGGGCTACTGTTCTAATTCTAAGAAGTCATGAGAGCAGAGCCCCTAATCAGGATCTTCCAGTAGCTGAAGGCCTGATTTTGTAGATCAGAATATGAAAGCTCTTGACTTATTTTCCTTAGTGTAGTTCAGCGTGGTTATACTGGATGCTGGATGTAGGGCCACAAACAATTTTAAGGATCCACGTTTCAGGTAATATAAGATTCATAAAATTTTTCCAGGTTGAGTTCTGATTGGTTCAATTTTTACCTGCACATGGAACATTTCAAGTCAAGAATTATATAACATTTATTATCTCATTCCATGTACATACCAATACCTGCTTATCCACATCGTGAATATTCCTTCATTTTTCTCTACAAATATAAGTGTATATTATTTTTACATTTTAGTATCATTTTTCCCTGATTTTGGAACTTACTTTATTTTGTTTTGAATAATGTAAAATCATTAAATTTATTTGTGTCAGGATATTGTTGCTACAATAACATTTTTGACCATTATTACTGAATTCAGATATATTTTTGTGCAATTACTATGAACAAGGCACTGATGGTATAATCGCTGTAATTTGATGGAAAAGATTTTTTTTTTTTAAAGAAATCAGGTGTTTCAAGATCAGAGATGACTTAAGATAATGATATCATGTTTTATAAAGAAGTGTTGCACAATACAGTGTTATGTTATGGCTTTTTATAACATTTGGTGACATTTTTAAAGATTGTAGTATACTTCAGGCAGGTTAATCATGCTAGGAAAAATCAGATATTTCTGATCGTATGTTGATTGCTCAACTCCTGTTTCAGCCAGAGGAAAAGAGCTCAGAAGCTTCCTGTAAAACCATGTGATTCACCTCTGTGAAGTGTTCCTGCTTGCATGATTATTCTATTTAATCATGCAAGCATTTATCCCTTAGTAGTGGATTTCTCCCTTCTGTTTTGTGCTCCACACATCACCTCCATTACCATCTATTCGAGAAGTGTTTTATTTTTCTATTTCAAATTATATTTTGGCTTACTTACCACTCTTAGAAGCAAATTCCTCTCCGATTTTCCTTTTCCAAATTTTAAGTTCTGGTGTTTTTCTAAATTTACACCTTCTCTCCAAACAGACTCATTCACGTTATATACACATGACCTGCATCATTAAACAGTTCACATACATTTTTGTGAAAACCAGGGCCTATTATACTATGCTCTGTGTTGAGACTATATATATATATTGCTTATAGTTTATGATGACTGAGACATATACTTTTAGCATTTTTCATTTTTTCACTGTTCAGATTTTGTATTAGCTTGCTACCCAATGATAATACTAGACTGGGACATTAACCACAAGCTTTGCTTATAATTTATAACCTGTAGATCCTCTATGATGCAAATCACATGCTTTCTATGATTGATGCACATTTTCAGAAACTGATCTGGAAGGTCTCCACTTTATTCTCATATTATGCATGTAGTTAATTTGGTATTTGGATTGCACCAGCAGAAGAATAAACATGCCTATGAATCAAAGGAAATTATTCTCATTAGATATGAAACAAAGAAAGCAGTGGTTTCAAGAACAAATATTATTCAAAAATATTCTCATTAAAAGAAATTGCTCTCTTTGGTATAATAAAATTTTTCTAAAGAGAAGCATCTGGCAAAATCATATAACTTACTGTAGCATAACATTTGGGATGAATTAAGTTGCTTCATGCGACAAAATGCTTTCAAGTCTTCTCAATATTTTTTCTTCATTTTAACTTATCTCTGTTTTACAGTTCTCTAATTAGGTCATTTTTTACTTAGTATTTCTTTAAAGGTATCACATTATGAATATTATATAGAAGTTACAGTCCCTTGAAGGCTAGAAGTATTGCTAAATGGAATTAGTTCAAGCCCATGTGTGGAATGTGAAAGTGTTTCTGTGCTGGATTTACCGGCACAATATTTCTTATTAATAGTTGGACAGATCAAAATACAAATGCTAAGACTAATAAACTGGGGAAATGGGCACTGAGGAAAAGACAGTCCTTTGAGTTCATGTGTTAGATAGCTACCTAGGTGTAAACCTACTATCACCCAACATTCGAGCATAATAGACTTAATTTATGTCATTGAGGAAGTATTAAACTAAATTTTTCAACCGATCTTAAAGTTGGAAGGAATTTTAGACATTATCTCATCCTCTAATCTCTCCACCATCCTGCATCAGTTACTTAAATGCCTCCTTTCACAGGCCACTCACTACTTTTTCAAAGAAGCCCATTCCATTTTCAGAAAGCTTTTAGTAAACTGAAATATGCCCTCTTATTGCTTCCATATTTTGTTTTCATATATAGAAAACTCTTTGAACCCATTTTCTATATAAGGGACTTTAAATTCCGAAGACAACTTCCACATGCAACCCTAAATATTATTTAAGGTGTATGTGCATAGCACTGTAAGGAAGCTTAAGGGGACCTGGAGTATGACACCGTGCCTCTCAGGAGAATGCATTAGAATAACTGTTAATATCTGAGTTTTAGATCAAACATACTAAGGCTAGAACTTAACTTCATAACTTACAAACTGTGAGACACTTTTTTTAAAACATCTTTAAATAAGGATATTTCTTCTAATTAAGTTATTTTCCTCACAATTATTGACCTAATCTTATGCCAATAGTATGTACACTCTTGATGTATTTCAGGAATAAAATCACATAATATTTTGTCATTTCTTTTTCAATTCACTTGATAGACTATTCAAAACAATTTTGAATGTAAGTGATGATAGGCGTTATTGTTTTGTTTCTGACTTACAAGAAATGGCTTTAGCATTTCATCATTCAGAATTATGTTTGTTTTGCTATTTGTCTTTGAGAACTGGTCTGTTGTATTTAAGTAGATACCTTCTATTGCTAACTTACTTGAAGTTTCAATAAGTTATAATGGTGTTATTTTATCAAGTGCTTTTTGTGTCTGAGACGTGATCATTGGACTTTTCTCCTTTAAGTTGTTGAAGGTATTGATTGTGGTATTAAATTTCTTTTTACTTAAGTATTCTTACTCTCTCTCCCCCCAGAATAAATATTTGCTCTTAATGTATTAATTATTTTGTATGATGCTGGCTCTAGTTACAAATTAAATTCATTACAAGCAATAAGTTACATATATAAACATACATGGATATATATAAAGGTATATATATACCTTTACACACATATATAATGTACTTGACTTCTCTTTCATTTCATTCTCTATTTTTCCCTTGATGATGATTCCGCTTAATTTAAATTAAAATTTTACTAGTTTCATGAAAGGGGGAAGCATGATTGTCACAGATGAGTGGAGCCAACTTGTTCTTGACCAGATTCTTAAAGTTATTGGTGACTTAGAGCTGCCACTGTCAGACTACCAGGTGGGACTTGAAACTTTAGAGGGGATGGGAAGCGTGACAGGATTCTTTGGTCCACTGGAGATCAATAGCCAAATTCTCCCCTTCATAATTTTCTAACATCTGATCAGTGTTGCCTTATTGAGGACTTGGTGTATATGGATCAATCCACCCAGCATCTCAGCTTCCTGCTCAATCCGGTCCCTCAGGTCTAGGTCCAGCTCCAGGTAAGAGAGCATGTCTGGGACCTGCGGATAGCAGGTGCACGCTCAGTGAACGTGTGATGTTGAGTTGGTCCTGATGTGATCTAAATCTACTCCACAGAAGAATTCATTGCCATGAAGCCTAGAGAACTAGGAGACCCCAGACCCTCAGATAAGGTACTGCAACCTGCATCAGTGATGGCTCTTGCAGCTAAGCCTGTAGTACTAAGCACTTTTTTCTTCTTTGTTCCGTTCTTTTCTCTTTTGTAACACTGTTTTTGTCAGGTTTGTTATTAATAGTTGATGGCATTATTAAATGAACTGTAATGGCTCCCCCTTTTCACTGTAGTCAAGAATAGGAATATCTGATAGATAGAAAAAATGTGCGAGGACTATTGTTTCTGGATCCTGTCTTCCTTTTTCTTTTTTTTTTTTCTGCAAGAAGCCATGTCTGAATGCAGGTGCTACCACTGGTGAACTCACATAGTTCGTCATGTACAGTGGTGTGGTTTGAGTACTGCACAAGGGGGGAGTGGGGACTACATCCAGCTGGGGCTTTGATCTTCAAGTCCTTGGCTCTGGGACAGATCAGCATGTACCTTTTCCTGTTTCACACAAGAGCTATAGTATCAGCTAGCAGCACATAGCACTGAAATGAAGCAAAATTGTGCAAGCTCTTTCATCTCAGTACACCTATTTCCTTATCTGCTAAGTGAAATTTTTGGACCACCTGCTTCTTACCCCAAATTTTCAAATACATGTATAACAGGTACTGGAATATTTGACATTATTTTATTACACTTGTCATCTAATGATAATAGTTCATTATTCACATTTTAGAAGATTTCTACAATATATTCAAATGTTTCCTATGTTATTTCTACCTTTTTTTATTATACAGTCTTTCAAAAAGAAAGATACTGGAATGTCAGGGTAATGAATTGCTTTTGTCAGAAATAAAAATAATTCCAGGCCATAATAATAATTTAAAAATCCAGTTGGCTCTTGCTAATCATTAACTTATTGTTTATGGAAGAATCTTTAATATCTTGACAATTCTTAATATAAGCAATAAAATAGGAAATATTTAATAACTATAACTTAATCATTGTTCTATATCTTTGTAAATGAATTCAGTAATTTCAGTGGCATTTTCGAACAAGGAAAATTCAACCAGTCCATTTTACAAAGTGAAAAGAGGCATCAGGGTAAAATAGCACACATTGATTAACTGCTTAATACACCATTGGCTTTACAAGGCCTAACAGAGGAGTGCTTTCAAATGATAGTGCTTAAATTAAAAAAAATATATATATTGTGCATTCTCGCATAGTAATTACAAACGCATTAGGAAAGTCGACAGCTGTGCTTGTAACGCAGACCAGGAAAGAGTGAAACATGGTTCCAGCACTATCATTAGAATATGTTTGTATTGAATGGAGGACTGAGTTTTATAACTGTGTCCACCAACAGCCACCAACACTCATATTTTGATGCTATAGAAAAATGTGCAAACATGGTTCTTTTAGAGGACAATAATACAATTATGAGTGAATTAGCAGTGATTACAGGAAACAATGTGAAGTAAATCAGAATATGATTTCAACTCCTAGACAAATCAGAGAAAGCACTCCACAGTGGAACCATGAATGTGCGAGGCATGATCAGGTGACAGTGAGCAGACACTAATTTGAAGAGGGAACTTTGGCCAGAATAAATATTTCAATAGCCCTGCTTGTTAATCAACTTATCCTCCACTGACCTTCGAAGAGAAATCTCATTATATCCACTACAGGAAGAGTGAGGGAAGAAATTAGTACTTTATTGAGTACTTTACCAAGATGTTAACTGCTGAAAGGGCAGAATGAAACTAGGAGAGAGGTACCTCAAAACCAAAAGAAAGGTGATTTTTATAGGAGGTGATTTTTATGAGAGGTCAAAGAAAGGAGTTATTCCTTATCTCTGAATTCTGTATTGTGTCTGTAGAAGTGTTTCCATCAAAAGCACAAATAAAGCTCCTTTCAAGACCAGCCATTCTCACCTAAGGCCCCCAAATCTATAGTGACCCTGAACCTATTGATAGGAAGAGAAGTATTTGCTTGTGTATGTTTGAAGGTAAGAGTCTCACATGGGCATCTGTGATTAATGAATCTTCTGAAAATCTGAATTCTGAGCTTATCAGTAATTCATCCTAAGCCTGCCTTGCTAAGACCTCAAAAATATCAGGATATCAGTTGTTTTATTGGGCACTGAGTGAATCCAGAGAAAAAGAAAGACTAGAATAGTCTAGACTACACCCTAGTTTCTAGGGTGAATTGGGATATGAGCTAGTTTTTATAAGAACTGTGAAGAGAGATTTATCTGCTGGAACTAGAGTTCACATGTTGTCACTTGAGTGATACAACAAGGGCTCTAGGTAGAAGCTTTAAATGCCAGGATATCACTTTGGTTTATTCTCTAGCAATAAAGTAACATTCTGTATTTTGAGGAGTTACTGTGTGTCACAGTGTTTGGTGACTAATCTATTAGTGTTCTGTTTGGATTAGAATTAGGAGAGAGTTTAGTAATTGAGTCTATTGCAATAATTAAGGGCATAGATGTGTAAACCAAGATTGTGGCCAACATATTAAAGATAATAAAATCTGACAAAATGATATGAACCAGGAGACAGAATTACAGACACCTTAATGTTAGTGTGGGATTATGCAGGTGTGGAAGATCAAAAATCAGAAAGGGAGCTTATTTTGAAAGATTAAAGCAAAGTAAGGGCCGGCCCGGTGGCGCACTGCTACAGTGCGCCGCTTGGGAAGCACGGCGGCGCTCCCGCCGTGGGTTCGGATCCCACATACAGACCGGTTCCCGCTCACTGGCTGAGCGAGGCACGGGAGCAACACCGAGGGCTGCGATCCCGTTGCCGGTCCCGGTCGGTATGGGGGCTACACTGAGGGTTGCGATCCGTTGCCGGACACGGAAAAAGACAAAAAAAAAAAAGCAAAATAAAATCTTATTGTAGAAAGAACACAATATATGCTATTAAAAAGAAATCAATAAATTTCTAAATGTTTTAGAAACAATGGTGCATGCAGCACCTCCAGCTATCTGTTTCCTCCTCTGATCTGCTCAGGTCATTTGGAATGCTTGCAACCTCATTTTTTGTCAGTTGCTGAGGTGATGTCCGTTTGAGGGTGTGGTTTAAACTGTGCAGTGTAACTGGAGTCTGTACTAATTTCTGGGGCTGTACTTTAGTCCCTAAGAATGCTTCTGCATGATTATCTCTCCCAGACTGCAGAAAGTTTTGAAAAATGAACTAGCTTGACATGAAATTGCCAAAATATTTTCTTTTGTAATTAAACAGCAGCTCTGCTTTACTCACCTGTAGCAAAAGCATACAGAAAGGCAAACTTGTATAACAGTATTCATACCATTTGGTATTACTCTTCATGTTTGATATTGGTAAACAAATTCCAAGAGCTGATCACAAAGGATAATTAGATTTAATTTAGGCATCTTAATGAGATTTGATTTCGATATGTAGTCATAATTAGTGCATTGAACACAAGTTAACCCTAATTAAATTGATTAACTTGGGCAATGTTTGACTTGGTTGATATAATGAACATAAGCCTAAGGATTTTTTTTTTTGAATTTAGCTTATTTTCCATATCTAAAAGTTTTGTGTCTATAAGTTTACAGTCATATGTAATGACATAGTAATGTATTTTAGAGTTAGGTGATGAGAATAGTCTTGAAATTTTAGTAATCTTGTGTTTACAGCTGCAACATATTTAATCAAAAGGGAATCTGTATCCTCTCCCACCAAGAATTATTTATTAAGTTTTTCAAATTAATTTTTTTATTTATGTGACTAAATATTACCTTGTGATTGATTATATGTTTTGAACTTCTCCATTAACCAAATTGATCAAATAACTCCGAGCTGTTCACTTTGTGCTTCTTAGCTTGGTTTATAGTACCTATTAGAATATATTAACATCATCTTAGAGGAAGAAGATCTTACCCATTTTTATGAAAAGCTAAAGAAAGTAGATGCCTCTTGGTATAAGCTTCTTAGGGTGGTGGTGGTAAAAGAAGCTCCTCTACTCCTAAACCAGTGCACGAAATGCCACCACAGAGAAGGTTGCCAATCCCTCCTTGTCTGTGTTTTATTTATTCCTTATTTGTTTATTTTTATCTCCATGAGACTTCTTGATTTAAAAAGATTAGCACCTGCCCATAGTAGGTACTCAATTATTATTTGTTGATGAAATAAAGACAGAAGTGGGTATTGATATGCTCATGATGACCAAAAGAAGCCCTAGCATCATCATTGTAATAGCATTTATTTTTATCATTGTCATTTCTATTCTTGCATTGACTTAGAAACAACAAAATAAAATCTGTTCATCTACTAGACAGATGTCTGAAACTAATATTCCTTTGTTTATAGCAAAAGTTAGAGAATGACACTTTTAATTATTGTGAGTGTTGCCTTAAGTTTCATGACTGAACTGCTTAGATATCACTGAACTTTAGCTGTATGAAAAGCAGAACAAGTTCCACTCATGGTCTCAAGTATTTGATGTTATATAGGTATTATGGTTGATTTTATGTGTCAAACTAACTTGGCCACTGGGTGCCCAGATATTTGGTTAAACATTATATTTGGGTGTTTCTGTGAGGGTTTTCTGAATGAGATGAACATTTTTTTTAAAATTTGTGTTTTGAATTAAAACATAATTGCTTATATGTATTTATGGGACTATTAGTCACTAATAGTCACAGAGTTGACTATTAGTATTTGTGTATAGTATGTGATGATCGAATCAATATTATTAGCATGTTCATTATTAAAAATTATAATTATTCTTTGTTTCCCTCACCCAATTACTCTCTAATCCCCCTTCCCCTGCCTCTTTCCCACCTCTAGTAACTATAGATGTATTCTTTCCTTCTGAAAGTTCTATGTCTTATCATGGACTCTTTCTTTTTTTTTTCTTTTCTTTCTTTCATTTGTTCATTCTTTCCTTCCTTTCTTCCTCCCACTTATCAGTGTGGACATGCAGTATTTCTATTGCTGTGCCTGGCTTATTTCACTTAACATAATTTTCTCCAAGCTCATCCATGTTGCTGTGAATGTCAGAATTTCATTCTTTTGGGGGGCTGAGTAGAATTTCATTGTGTGTAAGAGTACCTTACACACAATATACCACATTATATATATATATTTAATTATATTTATATATATATATATACATTATATATATATTTTTTATTATATTTATATATATATTTATATATTTATTATATTTATTTATATATATATACCACATTTTCCTTATCCAGTCATCCACTGATAGAAATTTAGATTGGTTTCATATCTTGGCTATTGTAAATGCAGCTGCAGTCAACATAGGTACACATAAATCAGTAGTGTCAGTAACGTTTTAATACACCAACACCAAACAAGCAGGAAAAAAATCAAGAAAAAAAGTCCATTTACAATAGCTACCAAAAGAATAAAATACCTAGGAATAAATTTAATCAAAGCATTAAGAGATCTCTATGATGAGAACTACTAAACACTGCTGAAAAAAATAAAGAGGACACCAAAGATGGAAAAACATTCCATGCTCATGGGTTGGAAGAATTAATGTTGTGAAAATGTCCATACTAATCAAAGCAATCTGCAGATTCAATGCAATCCCCACTAAAATACCAATGACATTCTTCACAGAAATAGAAAAAAGATCCTAAAATTCATATGGAACAACAAAAGACCCCAAATAGCCAAAGCAATCCTGAGCAAAAAAATAATAATAACAAAACTGGAGGTATTATACTACCTGACTTCAAACTATACTACAAAGCTACAGTAACCAAAACAGTGTGGTACTGGCATAAAAACAGACACATGAACCAATATTACAGAATAGAGAACCCAGAAATCAACCCATGTACTTACAGCCAACTGATCGTTGACAGAGGCACCAAGAATGTACATTGAGGAAAGGACAGCCTTTTCAGTAAATGATGCAGAGATGAATATTTGAGTCAGTAAACTAAGAACAGTACATTTCCCTTCCCAATGTGTGTGGGCCTCATACAATCCATTGGAGGCCTTAATAGAATAAAGAGCTGAGTATGAAAGAATTCCTCCTCTATATCTTACAGTCTTTAAGCTGGGTCATGGATCTTTTCATGCCTTCAGACTCTGATTTGTACTGGAACTTACACTCCTAGTTTTTCCGCCTTTGACTTGGGTGTTTTGGTATCATCAGTCTTAATACACTAGTCATTATGTGAGCTGAAATGTTTAAATATTAGATTGGAACTAATAATTTCTAAAAAGGACTAAATTAGTAAAGCAGATCATAGAAGTTGCTCGATATTTATGCTTGGTTTATATTTTGCTGGAAATTTTAATTGTGTTCACATACAAATGAATAATCTGTATTTTAAAATTTTTAAAAATTTTAGAAACTTAATTTTGTTTCCATCAAATAACTGAAGGTTTATATATTTTCCTCCTTTTCTCCTTCTCCTTCCTCTTCTCTTTCACTTCTTCCTCCTTTTTGTCTCCCTTCCTTACATCCTTCTGCACTTCCATATGACTTTTAATATAATATGATGACATCAATTGAACATGATCCTATAGTATATGAGGCAATAATACTCATGTGCTCATCTTTTTCCCTACAAAGAAATTATCAAAAATATATAAATGCCCATTTAAATAAGGGTAAACCAGCTTCTGGAAAAAGTTGTTTAGGGTAAATACCAAAATCAATGAGTATGTTTTCCTTAAAGAAGAAAAAAATATATTTTCACCTGGCTTAAATCATTAATCAACAAATCTTTTTCCTGAAAGTATTTTTTGTGTCAAATATATTGGAAGATATTGCATGTTTTTAATGAAAAAACCCAGCACCTGTTTTCTAAGTGTTCATGGTTCGGGGATGAGGGAGCAAGAGAGAGAGAGAGAGAGAGAGAGAGAGAAAAATATGAGTGAAATGAGGAATGCTAAAATCGAGTGTGAGAGAATGTCAAAGTACATGGAAGCAATATATTTGACTCTGCCTGGGGAGAAATTTTGGAGGAGGTGACACTTGAAGGGATTAGGAGAGCGCTAGATGAAAGAAAGGGGCAAGGGTGTATGAAACAGGAAGGTGATATAAGGAAAATTGTGTTTGTCTACTAGAGACAGAGGGAGGGAATCAACAAGGGTTTAGACTGTTATACACTCTAAGCAATGAAAAGATTAAGGTATCTTCCCATAGGCAAGTAAAAGCAATACTATACTACACTGAAGTATTTTAAAAGAGATCAGAAACTGTTTTTTAAAATTTTCTTTCCTTTGTCATTTTGATAATCTCTTTTTAGGGGGTAGAAAATAAAATATCCAAAGCTTTCCAAAAGAAACTACCCCCTCCCCATTTCTTGTGATTTCTGGGATATATTCAATCCATGCTTTGAATTGCCATTGAGTGACTTAGCACTAATAACAGCAGGAAAGGAGATCCAAAGACAGAGGAGATCAGCTAAACAAACGTGTCTGAATCACCTGCTATGGGTCAGCAATGCAGTAAGTTCTGGGGATTCTATTATTCCTACTCCCAAGAAGCTCACAGCTGAGTGGGGAAGACTGAGAAATGAACAAAGATTCATTTAATGATGCAATTTAAAAAGTGCTCCATCAGAGGTACTGCCTCATGTGTGGACAGTTTCAAATGGGGAAGAGTTTCTTTCCTAAGTGACAGGTCTGTCCTGCATCTTGCCTGGGAGGACCTGAAGTTTGAAATTTTTCCAGTACTGGAGTTAACAATATGATTTTTATATTTTTCTTCCTTTCAACCATAAGATGGAATATTAGAACTACTTTACAAAGAAGTGAAAGCACTTCTCATTAGTGATATAACATTTTATTCTGCAGATTTTATATGTAAATCTCTAAAGAATACTTCATCAGCTTTACAATCATATTATTATGGAAGTGTAAATATGATTTATGTACATGATGCAGGGAAGAAAATTATAGCAGATGAGAATTTCATTGCGGAATTTTCTATTCTTTTATTAAGAAAAACTAATATATTGTCTTACAGGCACTATTCAAGTTCCTTTAAAAAGATTAACTGATTTCATTCTAACACTGATTCTATAGGTAGACACTATTACTATGGCTATTTTATAAAGAGGGAATCAGGGACACCAAAAAGTTAAATATTGCCCAAAGTCCAGGTGCTAGATGGCACAGCCTGAACTGGAAACAAGGCAGTGGCTGTGGAGTGCAGGTTGATTGTGGGTTCTGTACCACTACACCAATAGGTGCATTTCATATTACTAGTACTTCCATATTCCGGGCTCACACTTTCTTTTAATATCCAAATAAAATATGTCAAATCCTTATACAATTAACTATAATAAACTCAGTATCCATCCCACAATTTTTAAGTGTTCCCGGAAGATTTATGTTTACATCACCACTCTAGCTCTAGATTCAAACTCCTGCCAACATTTTGATGTGTGCTTGCCGTTGCCCTTCCTCTGAATGAGAATTATAGCAGTCATTCACTCTCAGCTTTCTTCCCCAAGAGCTATTTTTTGTTACATTAAAAAAAAAATTGTCAGGTAGAAAAAAAAAAAAGAAACTATCCAGCACATGGGAGATGAAAACGGTATAAAAGATAAGGTTATCTCTTTAAATAAGTTAAACATAGTTAAATTTACAGTGAGTGCACAATTTAACAGAGAAATCCTAATATATATTTTTTGACAGATTAAATTCACAATAATCAATGATTCTGAGTTACAATGATTCTGACTTAAGATATATGACATTATATGTGTACTGATATGTACTAAGAGTTTAGAGTGTTTAGATTTATTTGGAAAAAATAAAAAAACACAGTAATTTAACATTACATTTTTGTGCTCAGTAAACAATTATTACTTACCTCTTATGTGTCAGTTCTGGTGCTTAGAAGAAGTACACTATGAATCTAGTATGGTCTTTGACCTCACAGAGTGTAGGTATAGTGGGGCATATAGAACCATTAGGAAATAATTATAAAATACTGCAATATTTGTCATGTATGAAGTGATATGTACCTAGTGGTATAAAATGGTAGAATATACCACTAACATCCTGATTGGATCAGGGGAACTTGTGCATACGATGGCATTTGCTCTTAGGGATGAGTATGAGTGTTCTCGGTAGAAAAGGATAGGAGAAGAAAGAAAATGTGTGAAGGCTTGGAAGTTTAAAATGCGTCATGTTTCTGTGTTTGGAGCATCAACTGCAGGTGTGATGACAGCAGAAGATGGGGGTGAGGAAAGCTAGAGGCGAGAGAGGGAAGGGTGGACAGTTTGATAGTGGATCAACAGGTCAGGCCCCATGCCTAAGAAAGCAAACTATGTATCTCACTCCAGGATGTTTAGACTTTTAGAAATGCCAGGGCCAGGTTTTTAAATGCTTGATAAAAATGCAGATTGATGGACCTCTCTCCAGACCTACTGAATCTGAATGACTGGATGTGAATCAGAAGCCCGAAGTAACTCATGAATGTTAGGATTTAAGAAACTTTACTGTAAGCAATGGGAGCCTTTGGCTATTTTAATGTTGCAAAAACTCTAGGTCATCTATGACACTATAGACCGATGTATTGTAATGTTTATTGTAAATGTATTTAGAAACATAATAAAAAAAGTTTTTTTTTTTTTTTTTTTTTTTTTTTTACAGTTTAAAGGCTGTGTGGCACGCTGGGTAGCAATTTAGAGTAGTTTACATGAAATTATATAAAGTATTTACTAAACTACTATTGGTAAAACTTCACCAAGTGTTTTTGTTGTTGTTTTTCTTTTTTACCCTTCTTCATGCATATTAAACCATGTCTGAATAACTTAATCATCCTGGAACATTAAAAGAGGCTTCCTGCTTTGAGAATAACTAAAGATTTTCTTAACTGTACTGAGATTTTTGAGAACACTGCCATAAATTATATATGGGGGAAAGTGTGACTTTAAACTACCAAGCTAGCTTTAAACTTCACCTCGAGAATGTTTTTGATAAGAAGCTGTTATTGGCTACAGTGGTGAGCGAGCTGGCCCTTACCCTCATGAGCTTTAGGTGGGGCAGGTACAAGGACCACTATTCTATTAAGGCTGTTAATAGGACTGGGAGCACTATTTGTATGCTTGTCTAAAACACTTCACTGTGCATGGGCAGGAAAGACCCTGCAAGTTCACGTGGTGTAGAAGTGGAATCTGCATTAAAATTGAAAACTGAAAACCAAAATGAAGTGCAGTAATAAGAAGAGTGGACTACAACACGAACGAAGTGGGAAAAGCTGTTGAAATAAATACTGCTAATGTTTCAGTGTAAAAAAGATGTAAGAATCATCATGGATAATTCTTTCAAAATGAAAGAAAGTAGAAATCAGAAGTAGGAGTGAGTGCAACAGAGGGAAACTGTAACTCAATCCTTCCTTCAAAGCCTAGCATTGATTAGTACCTTCCTAAATGATGCTTTCTACTTTTTAATAATTTTCAGATGTATGACTATACCTCCACACAGAAGCTAATATCATCTTCTAAGAAAAATTTTTAAAATGAAAAGAAAAAGATTTTAACTCTTGTTTTATGGAATTTGGTGCATTAGCTACAAGGCCACTATGTTTTGACTATATTAAATGTGCAGTAGGGTACTGAGAATGGCTTTAAAATGGAAGGCTTTGTTTGTGTTTGTTTGTTTTTAATAGCAGAGAGCCTCAAGTCCCTGAACTTGTTATGGGGGCGTTTGGGAGATGAATTAGTTCATCTATCACATTCTTTTCCATGCCTAATACACTGATCTTGCAAACACTTTGACCTTGCTCTGCAAAATTGTACTCATAGCGATAAGGATTTCTATTCCTGTTTTAAGAACTCTTGAATAAGGGCAGCAAATATTTTTTCTGGAATTGGTAGATGTTCATAAAGAAAATCCATATTATTTCTAAAGTCATATCTCTGAAATCATAATAATCTAATATTTAGAAGTAATAACAGAAGCACTTTTATCTTTAAATTGACATTTCCAGCAAATTTAGAAAGGGCTGGTAGCATTCATAGCTCAATCATATAATTGGTATACCCTAATTTTTCTGTTTTTGACTATGTTACTGTTGGTATATTTTCTAATAAAAGCAGGAGTGGATGTTGTAATAAAACAGACTCTTCCTGGTCTGATTGATTTTGTGTTTTATAACCCATTTCAGTTATCAGAAAGTATTGCAATTTTTTCTACTGCTATTTGGAAAAAATGTAATGACCTAAAAGATTGCTTACCTTCTGAGGAAGTCTCTCTCTTGTCAAGGTACAAACAGTATATTTATTAAACTGTCCACAACTCTGGAGTGAATAGTTTCAATTCATTTATTTCTCCATTTGCTGGCCTGTAACTGTAGGAATCACTCAAACATGACACTTGGCAATATGATCTAGCAGATCTGTAGGACCATGATCAGGATGTGTAATATCAGGGGGTTCCAGCATGGAATTTAAATCATTTTTTTAGTTCCTTTTCATTCAAGCATATGGTGGTTAGAAATTATCAGTTATACTTCTAAATGAATTTGTATAGAGAATAATATTGTGTTGTCTAATGAAATTCCTTAGCCATTCATATAAAGCTAATAAAAACAAACAGATGCATTTTTAACACCATCCTGTAGACAAATATCCAAGAACCATAAGATGAGGAAGATGTAAGATGCTGTGATACCCACCAATATATTGATATTTGGGAAAAAAAATCACTAAAATGTTCTAGCACCAAGAAGAGGCTGTAAATTAATGACAATTCTTAGAACAATAAATATGATCAATGACTTGCAGTGTTTGGACATAATGAAAACGTAGATATAATTAAATATGTTGACCAAGAAAAAAGAAAATTTAACTATTGTTATTTAGTGAGAGTTCAGTAAGAGTTTTAGCTGCAGACGACTTCTTTTTGTACTTTTAGGGATTGCACAGGGCTGACTTTAAAAGAAAAGATTGAGGTTAGTTATCCTTATGTAGTTAGAGGGGCTATAAGTCAAATTAATCCATTTCGATTTAGAATGCCATAGAATTGCTTTTCTAGCACCTGGGTATCCTTTTAGGCATGTTTTGGAGACCCTATGATGTAAATAAAATGCTGTTGGTTCACTCAGGTCTATGAGGTTTGGATTTGGTCCTGGAGAGACATTGTATTTCAATAAATAGGAGAAAAGAATTATGAAACATTTAGAATAGAATGCTCAACAAAGAAGTTAGGAAAAATGTGCTGAGGCACAAGTGGGAGCTCTTTTAGTAATCCAGGCTGGATGAGGTAGATTTGGGGGCAATATCTAGCAATGAGAAAGATTAAAAGAAATTTTAATAAAAGAATAGCTATCGATGACCATCTAGACATGGCAAATAATACTTCCAAGACCTTCAGTCTAGATGCTTACCAAATTTGTAGGAATTTGTTACCAAATTTGTGGTACTTTGTTACAGCAGCAACAGGAAACTAACACGAGTAACCTCCATGGTTGGGTGATCCACATCGTTGCTCCTGTTCGCTTCTAGAAAATCACCTTTGACATGCGTGTAGGAAGCCTCACTACCTGCCAGTCTTGCATGGTGTCATTTACCGGACTTCTAGCTGTGTTTCCTTATCAGTTCAACGTTTTGTTACCTGACTCACTCTTTCTTTTCACTTCACTTGCCATCATTCCTGTTGACTTCAACATCCGCTGATCTATCCAGTGTTCTGGTCTCCTTGTGAGCCCTAGATCACACAGTTTTGATTATTCGAGGAATTTCTTCCTGTGGTTCCCATGCCCCCGCTCAGTCATCAATTTATTTTTGTCCATATGTGAACATCCAGTCAAATCTCCCTCCTCATAAGAGCAAAAACTTCTGACCCTGTAATCCAGTCTAGTGCCTGCCTTGGTTCTCTGCTTCTATAATAGCAGACATTTGGAAGAAGTTGTCTATACATTGCCTGAACTCCTGTTCTCTTGTGTGCATATATTCTGCTGAAGCAGCTGTTATCAGGGTCGTTAAGAGCCTCTCCCTCGTCAGTTCCCATGGTCAATTGTTATTCCTCATCTCAGTTGACCTCTTAATAGCATTTGACGTGAAGGATTACTGTCTTCTCTTTGAATCATTTTCTTCCTTTGATTTCTAGGGCATTCCAGTTTTTTATTTTGTTTTTACTTCACTTGATTTTCATTCTCAGTTTTCTTTCTGGTTACGTTTTTTTTCTGAACCTCTCCACTCTTACCTATCTTCTTTCCTTAGGTTATCTTACTCAGTACCATGACTTTACTGTCCATATCAACCACTCTCAGATTTATATCAAAAGCCTCAACTTTTCCCTTGAGGCCCCAATTATTTTATCTAACTGTATACTGGTAAACTTTATTTGAATTTCTAATTTGCATTTCAGTCCTAACATGTTCAAAACAGAACTTTTAGTCTCCAGCTTCCACCACACACACACAGCACCTCCAAAGTCTTGCCTGTCTTCTTTAATGACACCACCGGGCATCCAGCTGCTGAGGCTCAGGCTTCAGAGTTACCCTTCATTGGTTTGTTTCCCCTCCAAACAACAGCAAGTCCTTTTTGGTATTATTCTATACGCATGACAGATGTGATCACTTGCTGCAACTTACTCCACCCCCACCGCAGTCCAGTCCACCTGTGTTGTTATAGCCTTTTAACCGGGCTGCCTGCTTTCCCTCCTGCCCCTGCCCTTGCCCCAACAGTCCGCTTTCTGTTCAGCAGCCACTGTGATTCTTTAAAATAAAATGAAATCATTTTTCTCCCATGTTGAGAATTCTCCAACAGCTTTCTGTTCTGCATGTAAAGTCCAAACCCTTTACAATGGTCTGTGAGGCCATCTGTGATCTGCCCCCTGCCTACTTCTCTGACCTTTCTCTCCTCCTCTCACTCACTGGATACCAATCATACTGACTTTTCTCTGTTTTTTCCAAATCAACAAGCTTCTTCACACCTCATAGCCTTGCACTGCATCGCCTCTGAACTCACTAACCACTTATCTCCTCGTAGCTGGCTCTTTTTGGTCATTGAGGTCTCCACTCAAATGTTGCCTCTGCAGAGAGGGTTTTCCTGTTCATCTTATCTAAAATAATTTGGTTGCCTTTCCTCACCTAGGCCGGCCATAACAACAGGGAGCTTCCTCCAAGTACTCTCTGCATTCTAGGTACTAGTCTAATCACTTTTAATATATGAAATTGTTTCATATTCACAACAAGGAAAACTAAAAACTAAGAATTTATTTTTTTTTTTTTTTGTCTTTTGTCTTTATTCCGTGTCCGGCAACGATCGTAACCCTCAGTGTCGCCCCCGCACCAGACCGGGGACCGGCAACGGGACTGCAACTCTCGGTGTTGCTCCCGCGCCTCGCTCAGCCAGTGAGCAGGAACCGGTCTGTATGTGGGATCCGAACCCTCGGGTGGGAGCGCCGCCGCGCTTCCCAAGCGGTGCACTATCCAGTGCGCCACCGGGCCAGCCCCCAAAATAAATTTTTAAGTTTTCTAAATGACCAAATATTATATATAGTTTGGATAAATTTGGTAAATTCAGAAAGTGTCCTATTGGGAATAAATTAATCAAGGAACTTACTTTTGCTTGTCTTTTAGCAAATTAATTATGGACAAATTGACCCAGAGCTGTGTAAAGCAGTGCCCCAGCACTTTCTATCCTTTTCCCTCTTTTATTTTTGCTATAATACTTACTTAACACAATAATAAATCACATTTATTGTTTTTGTTTGCTTTTATACTTTCTCTCCTACCCTACAGATTCTAAGTTTTATGAGGACAAGAACATATGGCTTGTTCACCTTTAGCTTCAAAGTCCAGCACAGTTGCCCAAAAATATTGGTTGAATGGATGAATGAAGGAATGAGTATCAAAAGAAACTAGATTTGAATATATTGAAGACGGAATGGGCAATGTGGCAATGGGAACCAAAAATATAAAACGTCTCATTTTCTTGAGATGTCAATGAGGAAATTAGGGCAGGAATTATGAGGTGGTAGAATGAAAGTTTTTGTTTAAGTAAAAAAGACCCATGTCCTAGAGTATAAAATTAACAACAAAACAAAACAAAAACAAAAAAGGAGACCCACCTTTTCTGTATAAAAATAAATCATATAAATTACTGAGTAATAAGAAACTGTTCTGTAGACCTGTTTTGTTTTTATTTATTGTGTTTTTGAGATTATTTTAAAGATTTTTAGAATATTTGATTTTAAATCTTTACCCCACGATAATTCATAAAACAATCTACATTTCGTTGTTTGGTACTGATTTTATCTGCTACATAAATGCTTAATTGAGTTTAAATTTTTTGCTAAAATTATGTATTGATTTTTCAGAACATAAATGATTATAAAATAATATTAGAAATAGATGTGAAGCACCATGATAACCAAATTAATGGGGAGAGAAATGAGAGAGAAGAAAAGTTGAGAAAGTATTTTACTATGCAGTGCTTGTCCTAGGAGACTAGATTAATTACCAATATGCTAATTTTTGGTGATACAGATTAATATCCCACTCACTATTTATTTGTACAGATGACTAACTTCTGAAGAATTATATTATAAATCATATGGCATAAAATTCAAAATGTCATTAAATTAATATTCCAGAAAACTTTTATTGCACATTTTACTTTTTGAAAAAATTGAAGAAATTCAGTATAAACACTTTTGGGCTGAAAAAATAGGTAATTTATTTTTTATTTAAATGTGCATATCTTTGGAGTGGCCATAATAGTCTTCTGATAATTAAAGAAATTATTAAATGTGCTATTGTTAAAATTATTAGAAGGTATATTTCATTTAGAAAGTAGGAGATGGAATTAAAATTCATTGTAAGATGTGTGTGGTAAAAAATTGGTTGAGAAATTACTCTTAAAATGATCTACCTAGGGCCAGCCCTGTGGCTCACGCGGGAGTGTGCTGCGCTGGTAGCACCGAGCCGCGGGTTCGGATCCTATATAGGGATCGCTGGTGTGCTCACTGGCTGAGTGTGGTGCAGACCGCACAGTGCCGAGGGTTGAGATCCCCTTACTGGTCAAAAAAGAAAGAAAAAATGATCTACCTATTTATTCATCTATCTATAACTTAATGCAGAATACACAGTTTCAAGCATAAAGTAGCTCTAAAGTGGCAGAGTAGTAATGAATTATCTACTGCAGTAACATCACCTGAGACTTGAGAATTGTAATACACAAAAATGTAAATTCACTCTGAAAATTTCTCTTCAACTCATATATACATTGTAAAATCATCTGATTATCCGTGGTTGATATGATTTACTCTTTTTCATCTATTTCATTGCTGTATTTTAGGATATCTGTAGCTTTAAATTGTAATTGACACTTCAAATTTTATATCTTAAAATGGTCATGTATCACAAATAATAAAAACGATGAAAAGGGTCATAAAATGTTCATGTCATGCTGGAGAGGTTATTATAACAGTTACTTCATGATCATTAGCTTTTGAAATCAACTTTATCTTTACACCAATAAAAGCCCTGTAAATATCAAATTCCTCCCACTGCAAAAAGCTACCTGCACATGAATCTTCACTGAGTTTCCAGTTTGTCAAATTTAATTTTAAGTCGATATCACCTGAGTTTTGTCTTCACCAGTTTTATTTAAATTTAAATCCTTAAGTGTCAGCAATCATTTGTATGTATAATAAAATGTGTCAAAGAGAATGTGGGCTGGAGAAAGTTGAAGTAAAGTTTCTAGTACTAGGTGTTTTGTCATCAAATTATCATAGAACGTTAATGTTGAATTTTGAATTAGATGCCGATAAACTTCATTCATTCCAACTTTTCTTTTTAGTGAGATAACACATAAATGATTGTATGTATAGATATGTTTCCCATAAGGCTGGGAGGAATTGTGTTTTTTATTCAAACAGTAATTAGCAGACTTTTATTTAATATATTTCTCAAGCATTAAAAGTCAAGCTTAATATTGTTCTATCTTTATAGACATGATCTGAAGTCACTGGAAAGGAGAACTTATTGCAATTCTCAATGAAAAACACAAAAAGAGAAAAAAAAATTCTAGTTTGTTTCTTAAGTTTCTTAAGCAATACTGGCAAATATTTATTTATTTTCAAGGTGTGTTGAAATTTTCAGCACTTGAAAAAGAAGCTAATACTTGTATAGCGTGCATGATGGGTATTTCTTATGTATTAAAGCTTTGTAATGAACAATGGAATACTCTTCAGCCATAAAAAAATAATGAACTCTTGTCATTTGCAGCAACATGGGTGAGTCTGGAGGACATTATGTTAAGTGAAATACGCCAGGCACAGAAAGATAAATATTACGTGTTCTCACTCACATGTGGAACCTAAATAAGTTGATTTCATGGAAGTACAGAGTAAAACAGTGATTACTAGAGGCTGGCAAGAGTAGGGGGATGGTGGGATAGAGAGAAGTTGGTTAACAGGTACAAAATTACAACTATGTAGGAGGAATAAGATCTAGTGTCCTATGACACTGTAGGGTGACTATACTTAACAAGATTTTATTCTATATTTTCACATAGCTAGAAGAAAGGATTTTGAATGTTCTTAACAAAAATAATAATTGTTTGAGGTGATAGATATACTAATTACCCTGATTTGATCATTACAGGTTGTATACAGGTATTAAAATTTCATACTGTACCCCATAAATATGTATAATTTTTATTTATCAACTAAAAATAATTTTTAAAAAACTTCATAATGAAAGGAACTGCATAGTTTCTCTTTAATAAGTAAGTAGGTATGATGAATTACTCAGCACCTGACCTGCCTTGGATTTATAAGTGCTGACTTATATGTAGATTGCTCTTTTGCCAAGTAGCAAATATTTTATTTGACAATTAATTTGAAAGTTTAAATTCTTGCTAATATCATCATGTTAATTCCATAAAATGAAAACACTCAACTTCTTGGTAAACATGATATGAGAACAGGTGACAGTTTTACAAATTCAGATTAATGCAAATAACTAGTTTTAGTAAATTCAACTTCTGATTTTACCAACTTTTCATAAAAATTAAATCATACAATGCATTGGCTTCTAGATATTTCATTTTATGTACTTTTCTGTTAACCATTATACAATGTAAACATTTTCTGTGGTTCTTTACTATTTTTTCCCTAATACTCCCTCCTCCTCTCCCTTTCCTACCTATATGTTTAGATATTAAAATCTTATGAAGTGTTTATGACAAAAAATTCACAAAAATATGTTTATTCCTAAGCATCAAAGAATTAATCAAATGAATATAGAACAATAGTTTACAGTTTTCTTCATTGATTGGATTTAAGAAATGTTTATAATCACAAATATATGCATACAAAAATACATACCTGACATATGTTTAGGTAATTCAACTAATTGGAATGTCTTAATATCAGATCTAATACAGATTGAAAAAAAATTCTTATATTGTGATGATTTAATAGCATAGTGAAAAACTAACACAGTAAGTCAATTTTTAAAATCTATTTTGTGTTTAGATATTCAGAAATTAATCAGAATGTTTATTTTTGAGAACATACAATCTCTCCATCAAAGAGTAGTAAAATCAATACAAAGTTAGGAAGGAAGAAAAGACCGCAATAATGCAGTGAACTTTCAGAAAGAGAAATCAAACCTAAAGATATTTTAATATTTTTATACTTTTGTACTTTTACCATTTAATTATAAAACTTGATATCCACCTGCAAAAAAAAAAAATGTTTCACCATGGATAGAAATCAACTCGAAAGGGATTAAATACCTACATATAAGACCTGAAGCCATAAAACTTTTGAGAAGAAAACATATAAAAAAATTCCATGACATTGGTTTTGGAAATTATTTATTTTGGCTATGACACCAAAAGCATAGGTAACAATTGCAAAAGTAAACAAGTGAAACTACATCAAACTGAAGTTTCTGCACACCAAAGGAAACAATCAACAACATGAAAAGGAAACCCATAGAATAGAAGAAAAAATTTATCCAATAAGAGGTTAATTTCCAAAATATATAAGAAAGTCTTCCAAGTCAGTAGCAAAAAGAAAAACAATAGCCTTATTAAAGTCATGTTTATACTAAAAAAAAAATCAATACAAAGTTACAAAAATCAAAATTTTAATACATGTAATATTAAGGAAAATTTTTCAAATTTCACTGTCATACGATTTCTAATGTTTTAATTAGTTTTTTGGTTATATTGTTTAAAAAAAAAGAATAAAACTAAATGAGAGGAAAACTAGTCTGAAATAAAATAAAATTAAAACTGTAGACTTCATTCAGAAATTTATTTTTAATTACAACTTCAAACAGTAGTCGAAATTAGTTTGTTGCCAGTAGTACAGAGCAGCCTTAAAAAAGAAATAATGATATTTGGAGTATAAATGGATATTCCTAACTATTAAATATACTACCTTTACTATTGCTTTCACAAAATAAAGTAATTCCTAAAACATAGCTACTGAAAGAAAAGCTCCATATATTCTTAAATTAATATATTCCTAAATTAGTGGGATTGGAATTTATAAAGAAACATTGTATTTGACTTTTTAAAAAGTTGCATGTTTCAGCATCATTTAGAATTGGCAGAAATCAGATGGAGTGTTTGTATTGCCTGGGTCAAGAATGCTTTACTTTTATTCCACTGAAAATAATATTGCAGGTGTCAGTCACACATACACATCTGTAGCACGCACCTTAGAAACCCTGGTGGAACGCTTGTAACAATGCCTGTGACATAGTAGTATCTTTGAATCTTCCTTATTTTATCTTAAAAAATGAAATAATTTGCAGTTATTACTATTTAATAATTATTGGTAAATAAAATCATTTGCGAGCTACCTCGCAATTAATAGCCACACACAAGATAGAAAAATATAAGCGTAGCAGTTTTATTTTTAGTTCAAGCCACAGAGGTTGAATTTAGTTTTCATGTTCACTCTTGTGAATCTGTGAAAGCAGTGCAGTTGCTGCGATTGCGGCAGTGGGGTCAGACTGTCCTGGTGGAATGCTCGGTGAAGTACTCTATAAAAGTAGAGAGAACATTTTAAACATACAATTGCAATGTTTCAAAAACTGGCCATGTCTAAAGAACTACCTGGGCTGCTTGTTAAATATAGATTCCTGGACCAAGACAGTATTTAGAATTTTCAGAGCAGAGGCCTGGCAATCTGCATTTTCCTCATGAAACCAAGGTGATCAGGCTGTTGATGTTAGTGTTGTCACTCTCGGCAGACCTGCTAATCTTAGTTGAAGCCTTCAGTTACCATCCTATTGGTATTTTTTCTCGTTCTTATTGAGTACCTAACATGTAGCTTATACCTTAGTGGGCACTACAGATGCATAGATAACACATGAGTCTTACCTAGTTGACAATCTAGTTTATAGTACTCTTTTGTTGCAACAAATTTGCAATATCTTTTAAAAGCCATTGCCTTTGATTGCAGGGTAGATGCACCTTGGCATACCACACTAAATCCTGGAACACAATATGAATCAGTCTCAGGCCAAAATCGGAACACATGATGTTGTATTCTTATTCCTTTGTACTCTTCATAAAAGCATTTTTTCCCGTTTTTTTGTTTTGGTGAGGACACTATGCTGTATGCATGACACAGGGCTGCCTATTTAATATTTCTCCCTACACCTCTGCTTTTTGTTATGCCATTTTATTTTTTTCTACTGTTCTTCCATCTCTTTTTATAATATACACAAATAGTGGTTTGAATACTGAATTATTATGTGGTCTTTTACAAACTAATTAAAAATAACTATGAAATTGGGACTATGGGATATTATTTTATTGAATTTATTTTATAATTAATTATTTATTGATACAGTCCAGTATCATTATTTAGTCTAGTTGTAAAATGTAATTACTAGTGTATCCAAGGTGGTTTACTGCTGCTTAATGCCATCATTTTGAAATAGCATTTTGACATAATGATTACTCCATCTCCCATATTTGGATTTTCTTCCTTAATTTGTGGATAAATTATTCTTCTTTCTGTAGAGAAATTGATTTGGGAACATGTTATTTATGTAAGAAATAAAATATCACATGGTCAAGTCTGAAGATAAGATGATAAGAGCAACAGAATATAATTGATGAGGTGGTTGCAACTATTTATTTTCATCAAACGATAGCACTAATTATTTTTCCATTGCTTACAAAATATGATAATTTATGGATAGTTTGATAATGAAATGTTTTATTTTATTTTTAGTTTGAACATGCTGAGGATTGTCAGGTTTTCCTTTTGGAATTTGGCTTCTCTTTGAAGCAACTTGTGTGTAATTTACTAGCATTCAGTCTTTAAAAAACAAGATGAAAAAACTATGAATGGTAAATCGAATATTTAACGTTATCATCTTTTATAAATAATGAACTCAGGATATGAAATAAATTTCTCAGTGATACTTTTTTCCTATCATTAGTGGGTTATGAATGACTATAGTATAAAATAAGAAACTATCATACATGTAACTTAATTTTGATTTGTGTGCTTTTTAATGGACTTTGATTCTAGGAAATATGTTTATATAAAATCTGTGTGTTGTGTGTAATGGCCATTATTGTCCAGCCACTATCCTTGTAAAGCTAAATTTGGTTTAGTGGGCTGAGCGTTATGACTTAGATCCTTAAGTTAGTTTTGGCGCACTAATCTCATTTACTTTTTGGAGCCTATGAATGAACACTTTCAACATAATTACTAAACGTTTTCATCCTTTTTCTCTTCTTGTGTTATAGAAACCCTTGAAACTCTCATCAGACAAGCAGAAAATTACACCAGTATACTTTTTTGCAACACCTATAGGAACATGGCCTTGGAGGCTGCTGCTTCAGTTCAGGAGTTCTTCACTGATGTAGGGCTTTATTTATTTGGTGCAGATGTTAATCATGAAGAATTTGTAAACAGATTTTTTGACAGTCTTTTTCCTCTGGTCTACAACCATCTTATTAACCCTGGTGTGACTGACAGTTCCCTGGAATACTCAGAATGCATCCGGGTGGCCCGCCGGGACATTAGTCCATTTGGTAATATTCCCAAAAGAGTAATGGGGCAGATGGGGCGGGCACTGCTGCCCAGCCGCACGTTTCTGCAGGCACTCAATCTGGGCATTGAGGTCATCAACACCACAGACCACCTGCATTTCTCCAAAGAGTGCAGCAGAGCCCTCCTGAGGATGCAGTACTGCCCTCACTGCCAGGGCCTGACTCTCAGCAAGCCTTGCATGGGCTACTGCCTCAGCGTTGTAGGAGGCTGTCTGGCGCACATGGCAGAGATTAATCCACACTGGCATGCCTATATCCGGTCACTGGAAGAACTGTCTGATGCAATGCAGGGAACGTATGACATTGAACACGTGCTCTTGAACTTCCACTTGCTTGTTAATGATGCTGTGATGCAGGCTCACCTCAATGGACAAAAATTATCAGAACAGGTAAGCAGCCACTTCATGTTTCCTATCTGATTTTTTAGAATTCAAAGATTAGCCTCTCTCTCTCTCTCTCTCTCTCTCTCTATACATATATATATATTATAAAGATATACATATACATATAGACATCGACGTAGACATAGATGTAGATTTAGATGTAGACATAGACATAAACACAGAAATATCCATGAAGTTAAAGCTGGATAGCTTGGTTTTAAAAAGTGAGACTTCAGAGACTCTCCAGAATTTGTCACAGTGATGATATGGTGTTGCTTTGCCTCCCACGGATTTGTCACCCAGCTTCCCCTGGGTGATGGAGCCACAAAGGATTATTCAAAGCCCATCTCTTCTGAACAGTGAGAAGCCCTGAAGGGGTTAATCTCCCAGGATTCTCAAGAGCGAGGCATTCCTTCCTTGGGAAATTAACCAAGAACGGGGGTTCTAGCCCTGCATTTATTCTCCAGACCAGGAAGTTACAGGAAAAGAACACAGGTGGGGTTATTGTTTAACTATATAGGCTGGTAACATCAGTCAAACAAGGAAAGTGACATTCCATAATGCACTTTGCAAGAGGTTAAGTTGATCCATCAACAAAAGCTTGGTCTTAGCAAACATTCTCTCTCCCTACAGCAATTTCCCAGTGTCTTTACATATTAATCAGTACCTTGTCTGTCCTTGGGCCAGCAACCTTGCTGTGCTACAATTCTTTATCTTACAACAGAGACTATAGGCTGGGGAAATTTTCCTGTCTTTTGCAAGGTTATCATTTTATATGTACTTTTAAGAAGTTAGGCTAAACATGAAAGTACAAGAAAGTAGGCCCTGTGAAATATATTTGCTTTATAGTATACTCCACAGTATGGTGTTTTTTAAAATGTGGTATGTACACTGTCATGGTGCTTTATTCCTGGTAGACTAAGACATTTTTGAAACAAAATCATCAAATCAAAGTATGTGAGAGTTTTCTATTTCTCCCACCTTCTACAGAGCCATTTTCTTAAATATTCACAGGCTCCCTTAGAGATAGTTCTCATATCCCATACAGTGAAGTAAGACAAGCTGCTGATGGTTCTCCTGAATCTTTTCCCCTGAAATAAAATTATACTCTCCAGTGCCAATAAAATACACCTCCTTACCCTAGTATTAATTTACTGAATTAGTAAACACTCTCACCTAAAGATCTACATGCCAATTATTTTAATTAATTCCTGATAGAAATTGGATCTGAAAAGCTTTATGTCCAACCACTTCCTCCACTTCTCTTCCTAACACTCTGGATGTTTTCAGGGCTGTGTGAGCCTCTATGGTGCCTTTATGCAAATTAGAAATGGTGCCTCTGTAGGTAGATGCCAGACCATGTATTGGGTAGAGCTGGATTTTGACTCCAACTCTCTGCTCCACTCAGGTGGGTGTCCCTGTGTAGTGAACAAGTTTCCCAACTTGATGTAATGTCTCTGGTCTTTTTGTCCCTTCTCATCCCTTTATTAAAATCAGACATGGACCAGAACCTCTGCAAGGGATATAATAAACCAACTCAAATGAGGCACAAATGACTGCTGAGGTTTTAAGAATTTCATAGGTATGAGGAATAAACATTTAGATCTAGGAAACCAAATGTCTGTATTATGATATGCAAAAGGAAAAATAGGTACAAGAAAACTGAGACTGAGTCCAGAGTTAATTACATTTGGGGCATGACATTTAACATCCTAGGACCAGAGTATTTTAATATATGTAGGTGAATAGATTTTCAAGATCCTTTTTGTTATGTATTTTTGAGATCTAGAGGGCCTTTTTGTATTCTTAAAATCTATCATGTAGAAAATGAACTACTTTTCCTATTTCAAAGATTAATATAAACACATTAGTAGTAGACAGGCATGTTTACCTGTTCTGAGTTTGTTCCTCATTAGCCATGTGGCCTGGGCAAACTATTAAAACCCTTTGAGCCTGTTTTGTCCTGTGTGAAAAGGAAGAAATGATAATTCATGTGGGTTGATGTGGGTAAGACTCTGACATTGGTAGGCACTTGGGAGCCAGTGACCTTACTCTTTTCTTTCCCTCTCCTAGGGCAGGCCCTGAGCTGACCTTGGTGAAGCAGGTTACTATATATCTCAAAGTATTAGAATAAGGTTTGTGTTTTATAAATCAGAATTTTGCTTAAACTTTTATCCTGTGAAACTCCTTGATATGTTATCAAAGAGTAATCTTTTTTAAGCAAATAGTCTGATTATATATAATAGTCCTATGACTATAGCTATCTAGAGAAACATTAAATATTACTAATAAATTGTAGATTCTTTTCTAAATAAAACAACAGGATTCTCTCTTTTACTTATGGGAATGGAGTAAGAAGAAACTGACTAAATTTTTTGAAAATTGACTCATTAATATTTATTTTTTGCCAATATCGAAGTGATTATAAGCTTTTTATCAAGCTTTATAACCAGTTCACACGTTTATAAATTTAACAAATGCAAAATAAATTTCTAGAGAGCCTGCAAATAATAACTTTCTTACATTCCCAAAGCAATCTCTGCGATCTAGTACTTCCAAGTCTAGTCCTCACTAATACATATTTTCGCTTTAAAAAAATCCATAGAGGTACCTGATGTATAATACTTCTATTGGATGAATTTCAACGGAAAGGAAAAAAAACGTTCTCAGTTTCCTGAGAAAAATCATTAGTATCTTATATTTGTAAATCTTTAAAGAAACAAAAGCTAATTTACAAGAGTATTTTTAATTTTATAATTATTCTGTGGATTAAGTAAGACAAAACTCAATGTAATAAAGCAGAAACAGAGAGGCCACAGACAGTAGGGATTAAAATCAGTCTCTAGTGTCAGACTGGATTTCAGATCTGTCTCTACCACCTGCTCGATGTGAGTTTGTGCTTTTGACTATTTTCTCTCTCCTTGCTTCAGTTTTCTCTTTGGTTAAATGGGGAAACAGCAATACCTACGCAATAGAGTTCTTGTGAGAAGAAAATCAGTTTTAACACTTAGATTAAATTCTTGTATATTGTAAGTGTTTAAATCCTACTAATTATTATCACATTATATTATTTATGAGTAATTCATTGTTTTGTCTGGTGTTTTAAATGCTCCCAAAGTAAACACCCCTTTCTTTGGGTTGTAGAACTCAAAAATATATTAGTGGTTTAGGGCTCAAAAAAATTTCAAATGATCCGTTAATATAAACAAATAAATGTAAAGCTTTTCCTTAAATGAGAAAAACACTGGTGTTTTCAGTAAATATGCAAGTCTCGTGTTTTAATATTAACAGATGTAGGTAAGCAAATCACTCTCATGTAAATAAATCATTCTGTAAATAAAAGTCCAATATTTTTTGAAATTCTATTTGCTATTAATTGCATTTAGTGTATTATTTATTGTTATAATTTGACACATCAAAAGCACAGAACATACGGTCTGGATTAATCCCAGTGTTTCAACAAGTTCTGAGTGGAATAAATGTTACCAAGAAACTCAGCGGAACATTGATTCTACACAGTTTTAGAAACCAAAAGGTTTTGTTTGTTTGTTTGTTTGTTTTTCGTATGTAATGGAATCAGAAGCATAATTTCCAACAAGAGAATTCCCATTTTATTTTTTTCTTACAGATACTGTAATCTGTTTTTCACCTCTTTTATCTGTACGATATTAGTATATAAGTAGAGATACATCTGGTTGCATCCAAATTAATTCAGAATTGCAATATAATTTAATTCATGAAACGTATAAAAATTGAATTTAAGGTGAATAGTATGCACTCAGGGACTTTAATGAGCTGTTAAGAAAACCAAAATCTCATCACTGCCCTATACATAACAACGTTTATCTGAATCTGTAGAAAGCAAGCAAAGTAAATTTATTATTTTTTTAGGTGTTTCAACTATATATAAAAATTATAAAGAAAAATTAAAATAGTGGCATGGATTATTTAGGGCAAAGCACTAATTTTGTCCTTTTTCTTTTATAATGAGGTACACATTTTCTAAAGTATCAATATTTATGGAATTTTGCATAAATAGGGACTAAAGAATAAGTAAAGTTGGGGCAGAATATTCAAAATCTCAATATCCAAATTAACCCAATTAAACTACAATGCCATTATAATGTTAGATATTTTAAATTTAGTTATCTTAAATATAACCCGTTTTAAATATAAACCATGAACTTCACAAAAGCCATGAAGTCTCCTTAGTGGCTGTTAGTGTAGTGCAGTGTGGAGGCTTTGGGGTGATGAAGAAGAGGTGGCAGAGTGCGTACAGTTTTGGGGACCGTGACACTTTCACAAGCATAAAGGCTAATACGCCCTTCTCTCTAGAAAAATGATACATGCTGACACACAGGCACGTGCAGAATATTGCTTATAATTTCAGAGACATTTCAGCTCCTGTGATGCCACAGGCCCGAGGGTAAGAGCAACTTGTTTAAAGTAAGGATATCCTCAATTCTTAGGTGAAATATTGTGATACCAGAGTTGGTTCATAGCATTTTAGAGAAGAGAAGTTTAAATATGGCTGTAATTATTTTGAAACTAATGTAAGATACATAGAGTATGTTCTTGTGACCATGACACAGATCAGAATGTATAAACATGAGACAGATACGATATTGTAATGAATAAAATAAGCAGAATCTCTGGGGTTGCTCCAGGTTCCACAATACATAAAAAGCTGAGAAGGCATTATTTCTGAAACAGACTTTTTTAAAAAAGAGTTTTGATTCATGTACATATTTGTGCTTGTCTGTCACAGGTAGGCAGTGGTGACAAAAGGTTATACTTCAGCTATCTCATGGATAAAGTCTATGCGTGGTTGGACAAAACTTCACTGAAAATACATTCATAATGCGTTGGAAGATATTTTTACCTTTGCCTCATTTTTGTTTAACTTATGTATTAGGTTGATGTTGAGCTCATGATTAGTACATTGCTCAACTGAGCTGGCTCTTCTGAGAAATAGGACTAGAACTTGACAAAAGAACAGGGAAAAACATAAGAACTAAGTTCTAGAATAACTGAAAGGGGGAAATATAAACTTCTATGGTAAAAGGCAGCTCAGAAAGAATTCAATTAAGTGGGCTACCCCCAAATAGAAACACTATACATTAATATGGAAGAAAAGGAAGATTCATTAGACCATGGGAAGGTCATCCAGTCCAACTCACTTCAAAAGAAGAGATCGCTTCGAAAGGTTTTTATCCACTAGCTTCTGGGCACTAAAGAGTGATAGGGAATTGTCACTCCAGAAGTGGCTGCATTAAAAATGTAGCGGCAATTAATGGTTTCTCCTTTCAATGATAGTCCCATTTTGTTCTTTTCAGATATGGAATGCAGTGTTTTCTAACTGGAGACAACTCAAAGGATAATCGTATTGCCCATTGATTTTCTATTTAAATGAATCTTACAGTACGTTGAGGTAGTTCTATAGTATTTTTAGCCTCTGCTGGTAGGAATTTTCTTTACATGCCTGATTAGATCTGAATCCTTTGCTCTTTATAGATTTACCCTCTGAAAATGTGGATCATGGGGGTGGGGTGGTGGAGGTGGAGGGTGGATCCAGTTTGGCCCTTTGATAACCTCTCTTGAGGTTGAAATGATTGGCAGTGGTCAGGACCAATTAAGACCCTCTTACCTTGTATGAGGTAGGTCCGTAATTATTTAGGTACATATTAAATAAAAAGCTTGAATAGTTTTTGGATAAATATTTCATAGGACTTTGAAAATGTTGCATTTTTATCATTCTGAGAAGGATTGTGGCATGAATTACTTGAGAATAAGTACTGATAATCGTAATTCTTTATTCATGCCTAATTTCCTAAGGGAGGAAATATTATTAAATGGCTTGTGAAGGTCTGAAGTTCTATATTGCAGAATTGTGACAAAAGTCCCTGTGAACAATGTTCCATCACGTTTGTGGACAACTAAGGTTGTTGGAAAGTTCACCCTTACAGTGAGCGAATATCTGCATCCTAAACTGCCGTTCGTGGAGCACCAGAATGTAATGTTCTGAAGGGAGGGACTAAGTCTTGGCTGTCTTAGCCTTCAAAAATTTTAAGGCTATTATTCAGCCTCCTTTCTTGACATTCTCTTCTTTCCAGGCTATCCACCCCCATTTTACTCTGAATGAAAAAGGTAAAAAGAACTTTTCTCTTACTTTCTTCCTCAATCAATTTCTGTGTCAAGTATGCATTTGCTTTTGCTAATTTACTGAAGTTTCTGTAAGATAACAGAGCTCTTATCTTAATGTTATGAACTTTTAATCTGGGAAGAAATTTTTAATAATATCCAGTCATTCTTTTGAATTTTTCTGAAGTAATTTTTGCTTGAATTTTATGAGTGTGTTGCTCTTTACATGCACCACTGATGTTTTCAGCTGCTTTGGAAATATTTTCTGCTACCTTTGTGGTGTAAATTCTCTCTGAATTGGATACTGCATTAAATTGTCTGTGGTTTTTACAGTTTAATATATTTTATTTTTTAATTAATTACTTTAAATTAAATATATACAAAAATTATATGTATTTATGGGGTACAATGGAATGTTTTGATGTATGTATGTACTATGGAATGATTAAATCAAGCTAATTAACATATCAGTCACTTCAAATACTTATTTTTTTGTGTCGAGAACATTTAAAATCTACTCTTTTAGCAATTTTGAAGTGTCCAGTACATTATTGTCCACTATAGTCACAATGCTGTACAATAGATCTCCAGAGCTTATTTCTCCTGTCTAATGGAACAGCATCTTCACACTCTTTCTCCTTTGACCAGCATCTTCACGCTATTTCACCCTCCCCCTGACCCCAGCCCCTGGCAACCACCATTCTATTCTCTGTTCTTATGAATTTGAATTTTTTAAATTCCACATATAAGCGAGATTACACGACTCTTGTCTTCTGTGCCTGGCTTATTTCACTTAGCATAATGTCCTCTAGGCTTATTCATGACATTGCAAATAATAGGAATTCCTTCTTTTTTAGGGCTGAATTACAGTATTCTATTGTATATATGAGGGTACTTCAAAAGATTCATACTATCTTTCAATTCTATTTTTCCACAACTTTTTAAAGTACCCTCATATATACCACATATTCTTTATTCATTCACCCACTGATGGACAGTTAGGTTGACTCCATATTTTGGCTATTGTAAATAGTGCTACAATAAACATGGGAGTGAAGATATCTCTTCTACGTACTAATTTCGTTTCCTTTGGATATATACCCAGAAGGGGAATAATTGGATCATATGATAATTCTATTTTAACTTTTTTTTTTTTTTTTTGTCTTTTGTCTTTTTTCCTGACCGGTAATGGGATCGCAACCCTCGGTGTCGCGCCCGCACAACACTCAGCCAGTGAGCGGGGACCGGTCTCCACATGGGACCCGAACCCTCGGTGGGAGCACCGCCGCGCTCTCAAGCGGCGCACTCTCCAGTGCGCCACCGGGCCGGCCCCTATTTTAACTTTTTAAGAAACTCCATATTGTTTTCTATAATGTCTGTACTAATTTACATTCCTACCAAGTGTACAAAGGATCCCTTTTCTCCACATCTTTGCCAGAACTTGTTATATTTTGTGTTTTTAATAATAGCCATTCTAACAGGTATGAGGTAATACGTCATTGGGGTTTAATTTGCATTTCCTTGATGATTAGTGATGTCAAAAATGTTTTTAAAAATATACCTGTTGGTCATATGTATGCATTCTTTTGAGACATGTCTATTTGGGTTCTCTGCCCATTTTTAATCAAGTTGTTTTCTTGCAATTGCATTGTTTGAGTTCCTTATATATTGTGGATATTAACCCCTTATCAGATGTATGGTTTGCAAATATTTTCTCCCGTTTCCATAGGTTGTTTCTTTACTCTGTTGATTGTTTTCTTGGCTGTGCAGAAGCATTTGTCTGTTTTTGGTTTTGTTGCCTGCACTTTTGGGGTCACATCCAAAAAAATCTTTGCCAAGACTAAAACTTTGTCAAAACCTTTCCCTTTGTTTTCTTGTAGTGGTTTTACAGTTTCAGGTCTTATGTTTAAGTCTTTAATCCATTTTCAGTTGATTTTTGTATGTGGCGTGTGATAAGGGTCTAATTTCATTCTGCTGATGTGGATATAGTTTTCCCAGCACAATTTATTAAAGACTGCCCTTTCCTCATGGTGTCTTCTTGGCAGCATTGTCAAACATCAATTTACTGTAAATGCATGGATTTATTTCTGAGCTCTCTATTCAGTTCCGTTTTTCTATGTGTCTGTTTTAATGTTAGTATCATACTGTTTTGATTACTATAACTTTGTAGTATACAGGCATACCTTATTTTATTGCACTGAGCTTTATTGCACTTCACATATATTGTGTTTTTATAAATTGAAGGTTTGTGGCAACCCTGCAACAAGCAAGTCTATTGGTGCCATTTTCCCAACAGAATGTGTTCACTTCATATCTCTGTGTCACTTTCTGTCTCTTTGTCACATTTTGATAATTCTTGAAATATTTTAAACATTTTCATTATCGTTGTATCTGTTATGGTGATCCATGATAAGGGATCTTTGGTGTTACTATTGTAATAGTTTTGGGGCACTGCAAACTGTGCCCATATAAGACAGTGAAATGTTGTGTGTGTTCTGACTGATCTACCAATCAGCTGTTCCCCTATCTCTCTGCCTCTCCTCAGGCATCTCTAATCTCTCAGACATAATATTGAAATTAGGCCAGTTAGTAAATGTACAGTGGCCTGTAAGTGTTCAAGTGAATGGGAGAGTTGCATGTATCTCACTTTAAGTCAAAAAATCTAGAAGTGATTAAGCTTGGTGAGAGAGGCATGTCAAAAGCCGAGATAGGCCAATAGCTACACGTCTTTTGCCAGTTAGCCAGTTGTGAATAGAAAATAAAAAATTCTTGAAGGAAATTTAAATTGTTACTCTAGCGAACACATGAATGATAAGAAAGTGAAACAGCCTTATTGCTGTATGGAGAAAGTTTTATTGGTCTGGATTGAAGAGCAAACCAGCCACATTCCCTTAAGCCAAAGCCTAATCTAGAGCAAGGTCCTAACTTTCTTAATTCTGTGAAGGCTGAGAAAGGTGAGGAAGCTGCATAAGAAAAGTTTGAAACTAGCAGAGGTTGGTTTATGAGGTTTACGGAAAAAGGTCATCCCCATAACAGAAGAGTGTAAAGTGAAGCAGCAAGTGCTGATGTGGAAGCTGCAGCCAGTTGTCCAGAGGACCTAGCTATGATCATCAATGAAGGAGGCTATACCAAAAAACAGACTGTTAGTGTAGACGAGACAGCCTTCTATTGGAAGAAAATACCATACAGGACTTTCATAGATCAAGAGGAGAAGTCAATGTCTGTCTTCAAAGCTTCAAAAGTCAGGCTGACTTTCTCGTTAGGGGCTAGTGCAGGTGGTGACTTTAAGCTGAAGCCAGTGCTCATTTACCATTTCAAAAAAAAAAAAAAAAAAAAAAAACAACGTAAGGCCTTTAAGGATAGTTCTAAATCTGCTCTGCCTGTGCTCTATAAATGGAAAAACAAAGCCTAGATGACAGCACATCTGTTTACAGAATTGTTTACTGAGTATTTCAAGCCCACCATTAAAGATCTACTGCTCAGAAGAAAAAAGAAAAGCTCTTCAAAATATTACTGCTCATTGACAATATACCTTGTCACCAAGAGCTCTAATGGTGATGTACAAGGGGATTAATGTTGTTTCATACCTGCTAACACACATCTATTCCACAGGCCATTGATCAAGGAGTCATTTTGACTGTTAAGTCTTATTATTTAAGAAATACATTTTGTAAAGCTATAGCTGCTGTAAATAGGATTCCTCTGATGGATCTGGGCAAAGTAAATTGAAAACCTTCTGGAAAAGATGCATCATTCTAGATGCCATTAAGAACATTAACAAGAGTTTGGAAGAAGTTGATTCCAACTCTCATGGATGACTTAAGGGTTTCTAGACTTCCATGGAGGAAATAACTGCAGATGTGGTGGAAATAGCAAGAGAACATGAGATATTTTTTCACTTATTTCTGTCGTATTCAATTTCTTTCAGCACTATTATATAGCTTTCAGTATGTAGATAATTCACCTTCTTGGTTAAATTTATTCCTAAGTATTTTTTTTTGTAGCCATTATAAATGGGATTGTTTTCTTGGTTTCTTTTTTGGATAGTTCATTTTCAATGTATAGAAATGCTACTGATTTTTCTATGTAGCTTTAATTTATTTTTTTATTTTTGGCAACAGGCAAGTCTTAAGCCATTTAAAAAGACTAAGATCATAGAAAATATGTTCTCTCACCATGATAACAGAAGGAAATTTATGAAATTCACAAATGTGTGAGAATTAAACAACACACTCCTGAGTAAACAACGGGTAAGAAGAAAAATCAGAGGGATATTTAAGAGTACTTTGAGATAAAAATCAAAGTGTAACATAAAAAATTTGTAGGATACAGGGCTCATACAGTGCTTACAGGAAAATTTATACTTGTCAACATTTATATTAAAAATTAAAAAAATCTCAAATCAGTAAACTTCTACCTTAAGAAAATAGGAAAAGAAGAGCAAACTAAACTCAAGAAAATATAAGTAGAAAATAACAAATATTACAACAGAAATATATGAAATAGGGAATAAAAGAACAGTACAGAAAATAAATAAAATCAAAAGTTGATTCTTTAAAAAGATCAACAAAATTTGAAAACCTTATCTAGGCTGACCTGGGAAAAAACAGAAAAGACTTAAATTACTCAAATTGGAAATAAAGCAGGGGCATTATTACATTGTCATTATTGTTTTTTTGTGGTGGAAAGATTTAGTTTCTTTCTCTTGCTCACTTGCATTTCTGTCCTGCCAATGGGTTTTGTTCTTTCTTGTGTATGTGTGGTAGTGATTATCATTTTTCAGATTCCAGATTCAGGACTTCCTTGAGAATTTCTTGTAGGGCTGGTCATGTGGTAGGGAACCACAGTTTTTGTTGTCTGGAAAATGCACTATTTTCCCCTCATTTCTGAAGCATAGCCTTGCTGGGTATAGTATTCTTGGCTGGCTTTTTTTTTTTTTCTTTTAGTATTTTGCATATACCCCTTTTCTTCCGGCCTGTTGAGTTTCTACTAAGACTGCTATTAGTCTGGTAGGGGCTCCCTTTCAGTTGACTTGACACTTCTCTCTCGCTTCTTTTGGGATTCTCTCTTTGTCATTGAGCTTTGCCAGTTTGACTATAATGGGTCATGGGGAGGATATTTTGGGATTGATATGTTTGAGGATCTTTGAGCCTCCAAATCTGATGGTCCATGTCTCTTCCTATACCTGGGAAGTTTTCTGTTATTATTTCATTGAATAACATTTCTATGCTTTTTCTTTTCTCCTTCCCTTCTGGAACAACCATGATTAGAATTGCATATGTGCTTAAAGATGTCTGCTAACTCTTAGATTTTCTTCATTTTTAAAAATTATTTTTTTTTCCTTTGTCCACCAAGGTCATTTCTAAAAGACTATCTTCAAGACCAGAAATTCTGTCTTCTGCTTGGTCTAGCCTGCTGCTTAAGCTATTGGCTTATTTTGTTGAGTGAATCTTTCAGTTCCATGAATTCTGTTACATTCTTTTTTAAGGTATTAATTTCTTTGTAAATTTCCTCCTTCATATTGTGTTTTTTTTTTCTCATTTCATTATGTTGTCTGAGTCTCCTACTATTATTGTATTGCTGTCTATTTCTCCTTTTAGATTTATTAATATTTGCTTCATATATTTAGGTGCTCCAATGTTGGGTACATATATATTTGCAGTTGTTATATCCTCTTGATGAACTGACACCTTTATCATTATATAGTGACCTTCTTTTTCTCTTTTTACGGTTTTTGACTTAAAGTCTATTTTGTCCAGTGTATGTATAGTTACCCCTGCTCTCTGGTTTCTATTTGCATGGAATATCTTTTTCCATACCTTCACTTTCAGTATTTATAAGAGTATAAAAGCCACCATTCCCTCACAGCATTCATAGGGGATCTGGGCCTCTGCTAAACTCTTCTGGCAGTGCTGCCTCCGCTAGGCATGGAGCCACCAGGATTAACGTTACACATAGCATCACAACCATCAAAAGACCTTCCACTGCTCCCAAATGCAATTCTGAGTCACCACAGGTTGACAGATTTTTGTGGCCTTAAGAAAGCACAGAACCCCATTGTGAGCATTTTGCCTGGAACTTTCCAGTACTTGGAAATCAGAGAAAACTTCACTAGAGATGAAGAGATGACAAGAAAAACAATGCCTTGCAATTTTTCCCATATTTTGACCCACAAAGTCTATGATCACATTACATGATCCTGGGGGAATGGACTAGACTCTGTTGGCCAGAGTGGACGCCCAGTGATTCTGGCTACTCTATCCTCTTCCTGTCTATCCCAATAAATAAGAAGGTAAATCTCTTTTCACACCTGTAATCATTCTCAGACACTTGTTAGAAAGCTCCACAGTGAAGGTTTGAAGGTCCTCGACACTGACCATTGATACTCTTTCTCTTTAATAAACTTTGTGTTCTGCACCCTTGGAGAGACAACCTATCCTAGGATGATCAGAGAACAATCTGACTCTCACCACTCTTCTTGGTTTGTGTCTGGCTGGCCTTGACTGTGCCTGGGGAAGGATGTGAGAGGTGTTAGGATGGGCCCTGGGTAAGGTTTCTACTCACCTCTATATTTTCATCTTTACCAACTAAAGAAGAAATATTAAAACATTTCAAAGTCTTCACATTTCAGAATGTGCAGTCAATGGTATCTTCAGCTCCACTCCATTTTTCTCTACTGACTGCTCACACAGGGGCTGTGTGGAGCAGAAGGGCTGGTGTGTGACATCTGAGTCTTCAGCAACTCTCTTGTGAGGCAGGTAGTACCTCTTACTTTTTAATACTTGGACCTGATCTCTCCTTATTCTATTTTCAAGCATTCTCCATGTTTACTTCGATACTAGAATAAACAAATGAGCATCTGTTTGTTGCAAAATTACCCAAAGGAAATGTAAATAGTAGTAGTAATATAAAGCCAGGAAAAGTGCATAGTAGAGTATGATAGGGTCAAGTGTTAGGATGTGTATTAAACTCTTCAGTGACCTTTGAGGTGCATTTGTCTGTACAGGCAGTCTGATTTGAAGAAGATCCCACCTCGTTCTATCAGATCAACAGTAGATGTTGGATAGGATATCTTTATCCTCCAATTGGACAGAAAAGGACTGTAAATAGAATCTATGCCCATATTTCCAAATGATATGTAATGATAACTTACCTCAATCAAGTAATAACTGTTAAAAAAAGTTATCCAAACCTAAAAAGAAGGAAAAACATTACTGCATACTATTTTAATGATTTAGTAAGGCATCTCTAGGTATATGTATTTTTATCTTGCTTACTATAAGGGCCATACTATGATCTATAAAGTTAAATGTTATTTTGCAAAAGATTGATAAGTAGCAAATGACATTTGTCTTATAGAGTTATAATTGATATTTGCCTGATTGAGAAAATAAACCCCAAAGTTATTGTTTTATTTATCTAAAAAATGTTAATCATCTTGCAAATGTAAAATTAGAATAACATTCCAATGTTCCTTCTTTCACAAATTATGACAGTAATCTCTGGTATTCACCTTTCAAGCATCTTTATTGTGCTGTTGTCCCCTCACTAAGGAATTAAGCAAATCTTTAACAACTGCTCATTATCTATTTGTTTTAGAGTCATATTTTTTATTTTTATTTTTTGAACGTTACACTTTGACCTAACACATTGAGAAAAGAATAAATCACGAGAAAATGTAGTTGTTTGTACTGAATGGTACTTTTTGTTGTGAAATTTTAGCAACTCAAATTCATTTATCCCCCACCAAAAAAGGGGAATAATTATTAAATCATTATTAAATCACATAACTAAAAATTTGAAAGGTACAGATAACTGAAGATCTGACTGTATCTAGTTTCCCATAAATGTTATCAGGATTCTTCTATACCTCGCAATGAAGTTTTTGTCTATGTTGGTTTGTTTCTGAGTCAGGCTGTCCCTATTTGGTAGCAAGGTAGATCATTATAGTTCTAGGCTCATCTTCTAGGTTAGCAAGAAAAAATAGAGAGAACTTATATACCATGGCTAAAATCTGGTGAAGATATATAAGTCTTTGTACTATTTTAGCAAATTTTCTGTAAGTTTCTCACTGTTGTTGAAGTACAATTGGAATAGCATATTTGTATTTGAAAGTTTGTCATTCTTGAGAAGTGGGCAAGATCGCAGACTAGAGGTGCCCAGGACATGGTCCTCCCACAGAAAAGGACCAGAGCTACTAACAGACAGCTTAATATTGATGGAAGCATCTGTGGAAGAGCATAGGAGTGCAGTAGGACACTGGTGGGATTTCTTTGGAGCACAAAAGCTCAGAATGGCAGCATAGATAGGAAAGAGAGGCGCACGGCCTCAGTTGCTATGTCTCTGACACAGGGATCAGTGCAGGAGGAATTTTTCCATACACCAAAAAGGTAGGCAGAAGACTTAATACCAACCTCCATCAACACAAAGCCCGACAGATCCTTTGGCAGGACAAACCCAGAGCCAAGTGTGGAAAGTGGTCAAGGATACACCAACCACATCACTGTAGGACACTAGCACAAACTCTGCTCTCCCTACCCCCCACCCTCCAGTGAAACAAGCTGATGCAGGATGGTGCCATCTTGAAACCAGAGCCCTTGCCAGGAATGTGTCCTGCCCTGGGTTGCTTAAGGCTCTGTCATAGGACAGAGCACATTCATAGGAAAGGCTACAATGCCCCAGTCCAGGCCACTTGAAGTCTGGGCTCACTGCAGCTGTGTCTCTAGTTCTGCAGTTTTGTCTGAGATGCCGACCCTAGTCCTCCTAAACTAAAACATCTCCACCTCCCTGGCCAGAGATCAAGCAGGCAGACCCTCCTCAGGTGGACCACTCCCCACTCCTTCCTCTATCCCCCAGCCCCACCAGCTGACTGAGTTATATGCACTTGAGCCTCTACCCCTGAAAATCAGCTCAGAGTTCTCTACCATAATGAATATATTCTTGGGTTGGTGGAAATGAAGTCCATACACACCGTCCTGGAGAAATGGACATTTGTTACCACACTGAAGAGTCCTACCTAATAGCCTTGCTAATGGTCCCAGAAGTGGCTAGATGGGCCCCCTCACTGCAGGCCTGCCTAGCAGCCCTGCCCACCACCCAAAAGCACCTGGATGAGCCACTATATGGTAAGCTTACCTAATATCCCTGCCACTGCTCAGAAGCAACTGGATGAGCCCCCTCACTGCAGGCCTGCTTGCAGCCCTGCCCACCACCCAGAAGATTCTGGACAGACCCCTTCATGGCAGGTCTACCTAGTGGCCCTGCCCACTTCCTGAGAAGTAGCTCAGCAGATCTGTGCTTGGAAAAGCAGCTTCCAAACTGCTGAGGGAGGCACAATCTCATGTTGAGCCCCAAGAATTGGCACAGAGGAAGGGCCACTGGCAAACTCACATTCACCAAGCTGAGCCAAAGCACACCCATGCCCCTGGCTCAAAGAAACAGCTCACACCCCTGGAGGACCTGCCTCTGATTCTTTGAGCTATCACACACACACATATCTGAGTGAGAAACAGCTTGGCTGATGTTCCCCTCACAGGCCCACCCCTGGTCAGAGAAGCAGCACAATGACCCTGTCACTGGCAAGCCAGTCCCAGAGACCTTGACAAGCCATACACCCACACCTCTAGCTAGAGAATCAATCTAGAAACCAAATCCTTGGTGAGCTACCTCCCCAAATGACTGACCCACAGGGTGCATGTACACACCCCCAGCTTGTGAAAAAAGCCAGTGATCCGTCCCCTGGCAAAGCTGTGCGACTACTACCACAATTCTCCTAAGCATAGGTCACTGAGTCACTTACAGACATAGCAAAAGTGGGTTACAGCTGAAGAAACTACACAGGGTCTACATTACAGCCTCCATCCTGAACAAACCTCTGCTGTCTACCCAGTCAACACCTGGGACATATTTGCAGGTGAAAGACTTGCCCTATGCAAGCCATTCTACAAAACTCAAAGAGGTGACTTTTCCACCAGGTGCACATATGTCAATTCAAGGAAACAAAGAAAAAAAAAATGAAAAAACAAGGCAACGTGACTATACTTAAAATACTGCTCTGGTAACTGATCCCAAATAACTGGAAATTGCTGACTTGCCTGAAAAGGAACTCATATTAATTATTTTAAGGAAACTCATTGAGATACAAGAGAATACAATGAAACAGTTAAAAAAAGTTAGAAAAAAATCACAATCTGTATGAGAAATTCAACAAATAGATATCATTTAAAAAGTCAAACAGAAATCTTGGAATCGATGGATCCATTAAGTAAAATAAAAAATGCATCTGAGAATTTCAACAACAGACTAGACCAAGCAGAATAAAGAATTTATCATCTTGAAGATAGCAGTTTTGAAATAATACAGGAAGACCAAAAAAAGGGAAAAAGAATAAAAAAGAATGAACAAAGCTTACAAAAGCTATTGGATACTATTAAGTGAAAAAATATTTGTATCATTGGCATTCTAGATGGAGGAGACAACAAAAAAAATTTTTTTTTTCCTTTTTGTCTTTTTTCGTGACCAGTAATGGGATCGCAACCCTCAGTGTAGTGCCCGTACTGCGACCCGCAACGGGATCGCAACCCTCGGTGTCACGCCTGCACCGCGCTCAACCAGTGAGCGGACCGGTCTCTATATGGGATCCGAACCCTCGGCAGGAGCACCGCCGTGCTCCCAAGCGCTGCACTCTACCGAGTGCGCCACCGGGCTGGCCCGACAACAAAAAAATTTTTAAAAAATCTATTTAATGAAATAATAGCTGAAAACTTCTCTAGTCTTGGGAAAATTATGAAAATCCAAATCGAGGAAAGTCATATGTCCCCAAAAAGGTTTAACTCAAATAGGTCATCTCCAAGATACATTGTACTCAAACTATACAAAGTTAAAGACAAAGAGAGAATTCTAAAAACAGCAAGGGAAAATTGTCAATTCACTTATAAGGAAATCCCCATTAGACTGACAGCATACTTCTCTGCAGAAACCCTACAGGCCAGGAGAGAATGGGATGATATATTCAAAGAACTGAAAGAAAACAGCTGCCAGCCAATAATATTATACCCAGTAAAGCTATCCTTCAGAAATGAAGGAGAAATAAAATCTTTCTCAGACAAGCAAAAATTAAGGGAATTTGTGACCACCATACTAGCATTATGAGAAATGCTTAAAGGAGTCCTACATCTAGAAGAGAAAGAACAGTAACATCCATCATGAAAACACCTGAAGATATGAAACTAGTGCTAGAGCAGATGCACAAATTAGAAAGAGAAAGGAATCAAATCTTATCAATAGAGAAAACCAGTAAACCACAAAGATAAACAATAAGAGAAGGAAGAAAGGAACAAAAGATACAGAAAACAATCAGAAAACAACCAACAAAGTGATTCCAAACATGAATAATAACCTTGAATGAAAATGGATTAAGTGCCCCAATTGAAAGTCATAGACTGGCTGAATGGATTTAAAAAAAAAAAATAACTCTTTCATATGCTGCCTACAAGAAACATACCTTACCTACAAAGATACATATAGACTGAAAATGAAGGGATAGAAAAAGATATTCCATGCAAATGGAAAATAAAAGCAAGTGGGTATAGCTATATGTATATTAGGGAAAACAGACTTTAAATCAAAATCTGTACTAAAATACCAAGAAGGACACTATATAATGATAAAAGGATCATTGCAGCAGAAGTATATAACATTATAAATTTATTTGCATCCAACACCAGAGCACCCAGATATATAAAGCAAATATTATCAGATCTAAAGGGAAAGATGGACACCAACATAATAGCTGGGAACTTTAAAACCCCACTCTCAACATTGGACAGATCATTGAGACAGAAAATCAATGAGGACACATCTGATTTAAATGGCACCATAGACCAGATGGACCTAACAGACATACACAGAGGATTTCATCCAACAGATGCAGTATACACATTCTTTCCATCAGCACATGCAAAATTCTCCAGTACTGACCATATGTTAGGCCACAAATAAATCTCAACAAGTTCAAAAATACAAAATAATATCAAGTGTTTTTTCTGACCATAATGGAATTAAACTAGAAATCAATAACAAGAGGAACTTGTGAAGCTACACAAATACATGGAAATTAAGCAACATGCTCTCCAATGACCAATGGGTCAAAGAAGAGATTAGGAAGAAGATTTTTTTTAAAAAGTTTCTTGAAACTAATGAAGAAAGAAACACAACATGTCAAAACTAATAGGATACAGCCAAAGCAATATTAAGAGGAAAGTTTATAGCAATAAATACCTACATTGGAAAAACAGAAAGATTTCAAACAACCTAACAATGTACCTCAAGGAACTAGAAAAGCAAAGACAAACTAAACCTAAAAGAAGTAGAAGAAAAGAAATAATAAAAATCAGAGCAGAAACAAATGAAATTGAGACTAAAAATACAGTACAAAAGATTAATCAAATGAAAAGTTGGGTCTTTGAAAAGATGAACAAAATTGACAGACTATTAGCCAGACTAACCAAGAAGAAAAAGAGAAAAGGCCCAAATAATTAAAATCAGAACTGCAAATGGAAAAATGCCAAGAGATAGCATCAAAATAAAAAGGATCATCAGACACTATTATGAACAACTATATGCCAATGAATATAAAAACCTAGAGGAAATGGATAAATTTCTGGACATATATAATCTACCAAGACATAGAAAATCTAAATAGACCAATAACAAGTAACAAGATTGAATCAATAATAAAATGTCTCTCAGCAAAGAAAAACCCAGGACCATTTAAGATGGCTTTACTGCTGAATTCTACCAAACATTTAAAGAAGAACTAATATAAGTACTTCTTAAACTATTTTGGAAAGTTGGAGTGGATAGAATTCTTCCAAACCAGTACTACAAGGCCAGCATTACCCTCATATCAAAAACAGGCAAGGATGCAACAAAGAAAGAACTACAGGCCAATATCTGTAATGAACACAGATGCAAACGTCTTTAATACAATATTAGCAAACTGAATTCAACAGCACATCAAAAAGATTATACACGATGACCGAAAGGGATTCATCCCAGGGATGCAAGGATGGTTTACCATTGCACATAGTATGAATGTACTCAAATAACATATTGTATTCCATAAATATATTCAGTTATCATTGGTCAATTAATAAAAATACTTTAAAGAGAGAGAGAGAAGAAAGAGGAGAAATAGAGAGAATAGTGGTTGCCTTAGTCAGGACAAAGCAGGGGGCGGAGGGAGGAGAGGTGGCTGGGGGAAGGTTGATAGACTGATACAAAGTTAGAAATGCATAGTTAGGAAGAATAAGTTCTGGTGCTGCAGGGTGGTGATAGCTAAAAATATTGTATTGTATATTTCAAAATAGCTGGAAAAGAGGATCTTGAATATTATAACTACAAAGAAATGATATATCTTTAGGTGATAGACATGCCAACTATTCAGATTAGATTATACAATATATGCATGTTTTGAAACAATAAACTGTATTCCATAAACATGTATAATAAAAAAAAATAATTAAGAGAATGGTGCAATGAAAGATGAATGAATGAATAAATGAATGAATCAATGAGTGGAACAAGTTTGGTTGACTTGGATTATTTTTATCACTCTGTGATGCTTCAACACCATGATTATTCTCACACATTTGTATTTAAAGGCTCTTTGCATAATTAAATGCTTATTGTGTTTGAAATCACTTTGTGTCATAATACATGATAACCAATGACCTTTTCACCCCCATCTTTGTAAAACAGAATTAAAAGATATAGGCTGTGGTCAATCGAAGAGCAGAGACTGAGCATGTTATTCTGTTTCATTGCTTATAACAGAATACCTGAGATGGGTGATTTGTAAAGAAACTATTGGTTACAGTTTCAGAGGCTGCAAAATCCAAAGTCTAGGAGACACATCTGGTGAGGGCCGTGTTCTTGGTAACTCTACAGGGATGCAGGGTATCACATGGCAAAATGGCAGAAGCAGAGAGAGAGCAAGAGCTTCTTACCCACTCTCCTTTTAAAGCCATCAGAACCACACTTGTGACTATCATTTTTAATCCATTCACTAGAATATAACAAGTGTTAGCGAGGCTGTGGATAGATTTGAACACTCATACATTGCTGGATGGAGTGTAAAATGGTGCAGCCACCTTGGAAAACAGTTTGGCAAGTCACCCAATGTTAAATCTAGAGTTACCATATGACCCAGGAATTCCTTGCCAAAGTATATAACCAAGATAATGTATACATATGTCCACAAAAAAACTTATGTATAGATGTTATCACAGAGTATTTATAATTGCCAAAAAATGGAAACAATCTAAATGTCTATCAACTGTTGAATGGATAAATAAAATGTTTTATATTCATACAATGGAATTCTTTTTGGTCATAAAAAGGAATGAAGTACTGATTCATGCTATAAAGTGATTGGACTTTGAAAACATATTAAAAAATAAACTCAGGCACATAAAAATTTTAAAGAGTTTAATTTGAGCAGATAGCAATTTATGAATTGGCCAGTGCCAGATCGTAAGTTGTTAGATCTCCACTAAAGTGACATGAGGGTAAAACTTTTATAAGGTGTTTACAGAAACAAGACAAAGAAAATGTTTAATTGTTTAAAGTGGAACAGTAGTCTTAAAGTCTGCAGTTAGAGGCTAGTTGGCAGTTTATGATTGGTTAAGCTTAAGTTTTGTTTTACTGGGATATGACTCTCTACTGTGAGTTGGGTTTCCATTTGTTATATAGAAGGCTGGAGTCAACTGAGTCTAGTAGTCTCCCAATTAATTATTTTAACACATGCCATGTGAAAGAAGTCAGTCTCAAAAAACCATATGTTATGATTCTATTTATATAAAATATCCGGAATAGCAAATCCTGAGACAGAAAGTAGACTAGTGGTTACCAAGGGTTGGGGTGGTGGGGACAGAGGAATGAGATAGCAGTGATGGTTGCACAACTCTGAATATAGTAAAAATTCACTGAATTACACGTTTCAAAAGGGTGGATTTTATGGTACATGAATTATATAACAATAAAACTGTTATTAAAAAGTTATAATGTATAATTTTGGAATCTACTCATACCAATTGGAAAACCAATATATTCCAGCGAATAATTTTTATTTATATGTTTGCTCTTTTTGTTGGCATACTCTTCTTGAGGCTTTGGGAACTCAGAGGAACAATGTGTCTTTTCATTTGCCATCTATAGTGGCACAGGAAATATGTTTTTAGAAACAATTTCTCTTTAACACAAGGTCTTCAGAAAAAAATTCTCCCCATATATTAAAGGTTTTATTTTCCCCACAGAGGTAAACTTTCAGACCTTGAAAAACTGTTTTTATCATTTAAGACATTTTTGGGTCAGATCAAAATAAATAGAAGAATAATCTCATTCATTCATTCAAACATTCCACTAAGATATATTGAGTGCAACGAGTATGCTGGAGTTCTCTTGGTTCCTTGAGCATGCAATCCTCTCTTGATTCTTGGTTACATTTTTCTCCCCTGCCCATCCCCCCAACACCTTTATCTAGTTAACGCTAATGCTACTCACCATTTTTGTCTCATCTTAGATATCACTAACTATAGGAAGATTTCCCTGACCTCTGTAGAAAGGGTGAGGTAACTTTATAATATACACTAGTAATACTGCAATTTTTTCCTTCAAAGCATTTCACATACATGTAATTATTTATTTATATTTTATACTAAATTGTCGGTGCCAGGAGGGAAGAGACTGTTGGTTGTGCTCATTACTGTATGCCTAGAGTCTAAGTCTTGATTGACATAAGAGTTCCTCAATGAATATCTGTTGATCAAGTGAATAAATCAGGCCATTAATGTGCATTGCCTGGACTATAGGAATTGTCTCAAAATTGATCTCTTTGCTTCCACCTTGGCTTTCTTTGTATCTCTATGAAAAAATTCAAACTCTTTAATGTGATATAGAAGCACTCTATGTAATGATGCCACCCCTTCTCACTTGCCAGTCTCATTCCATGTCTCTTGACTTGCCCTCCCTTGCTTTCATGTTCCAGATCTATTTAAGTACATGAAGTACTTCGCCCATTCACTTAACCCCACGTTGCATTGAATATTCTACTATGTTCACTTCACCAACACATCTGGAAGCTTGTACAGAGAATTCACTGGATCTTTTTCATCTCTTTATCCCCAGTTCTTATTAAAGTGTCTAGTAATATTTGTTGAATTGAAGTGACCTCCAACTCCACAGCAGAAACTTCTTGATTTAGTGCACTAAATTAGATTTGATTTCAGGCATTTATAATTTTTCATTGAATCTTAAATTACTAACATTTCATACCTCCCATGAAAGCACAGCAAGACAACTGTGATAATCTATGATTCTTTTAATGAATGTACAAAATGCTCCCATTTAAACTTTAATGCAGATAAATACTTTGGCATTATTAATATTACATCTGCATTTATCTTAAGCCCAGTCAAAAATTCTATTTATTGAATTAGGTTTCTGGAAATAAGAGCAAGAGAAAAATAATAAATATTAAAAACAAATCTTGATAGAGTTGGATATAATCGACTTTAAACAGTTCTGGGAGTGGCCCTACACCATGCCTTCCGTCTTCCAGTTCTCTGTCCAGAAATACAAACATCAGGCATTTGGGCTTCTGCATTTCATGTATTAGTTGTGTTCTAGGACAACCAGAGCTGCCTAGGGGCGCTAGAGCAGGATTGAGGCCTCACTGTCAAACTAAATGCCCTTTAGAATCTATAAACCTACTTCTGGTTCACAGAATCCCTATGGTTCCCCTGAGGAAGTTTTTAAAACTGCTTTTTGCAGTACACTACTGTTCTTTTAGATGTTAGTAGGTAGTCTTTGAAAAAAAGTGTTGCATAATCTTAGGTTTAGTGAAAAACTGTGTATAATACCCATGTCCTTGAGGGTATTGCAGGTTGTCTCCATGCAGATTGTGTGTCTAAAGTAATAATAAATCTTGCTGTTTAAAAATATTCATTAGCTATATCAAGTAGAGCATTTTCAATATATATTTAACCAAGAAACTTATTTTTGCCTGGATACCTTATGCATTTTCTGCTAAAATCACATTGAAAAATATTGCTCAGATATGTGTTTTGTGATTTTCTGAAATAGTAATCTTAATAATTATTTGGGGTCTTGACCACAAGCAAATTGCTTTTGGGAGAGTCAAAGACAATGTAGCCTGGTATGTGGCCAGGTAGCTTCAAGAACAGATCGCAACGCTGTCAGTTGCGATCCTCCTCAGATGGTTTCCTACAATCAGAGAAAGATTAGTTACCCTAAAATTTACCATGGGCTCTGGCAACACAGTTTAGAAACGGAATTCCTTTGAATAATCCGTGTGCATTTGATTGAATTACATTTTTCCTGGGTGTAGCAATGTGAAAATAGAAGACTAAACATACACTTGACCTTTTAAAAGTGGTCTATTAGCACATAGAGATGAAAGTAAACAAATCTGAGATAAATATCTTTGCCTGGATGTTATTTGTCCAGTTTCACACTAATAATTTTTATTCAATTTCTTACCTGTGTAATCTTAAAGTTATAATATTCACAAAGACCACTAGAATAAATTCTGTAATTCAGAGCATACACCGAAAGCAGTGTAAAGCTCCAAGTTTAAAAATATATATTGGTTTTCCTCACTAACTTGTATAAACATATGAAGTTTCATAAATATTTTAAAAATTCATAATATACAATGCAGATTAGAATTTGGTATTTTTGTCACTTGTTCATCAAAAAATAATATAACCTATGCAATTAAAATGCATATCACAGACATCAGTATTCTCTTATAGAGGGTCCTTGTTTCCACATTGGAAAATGCAAAACTTTTAGTGCTGTGACTCAGGACAGGAGACAATGCAAAGAAATCTTTCATCCCACTGTCTGGCCTCTTATGACATTGCTGTTGGCTTTTCCACACTGACCATCAGCTGACTAGCCTTATAACAAGGGGATTTAGGGTGTTCCCTAATACATTTCCTATAGAAAAAGTTTTACCCTGTTCAGAGACAACAAAAGAGACTCCTAGTCTGAACTCTACTAACTGCCATTTTAGAAATATGAGCATACTTCAGAAAGTTCATGGAAAAATAGAATTAAAAGATAATATGGGGCCGAGCCCGTGGTGCACTTGGGAGAGTGCAGCGCTGGGAGTGCCCGCCTTGGGTTCGGATCCTATATAGGGATGACCGGTGCACTCACAGCGCTCACTGGCTGAGCACGGTGCGGCCAGTCTCAAAAAGGACCAAAAAAAAAAAAAAAAAAAAAGATAATATGAATCTTTGCATGAACTTTATGAAGTATTCTCATATTGAATGGTGAATAAAAGAGACCACATTAAAATTAAGAGATGGATGAATACAAAGATAAATAAAACGCATGCATTCATATTAATTTATAAGCAAGAGGGGTTTTAAAAGTAAAATATCTGGGAGTGATTTTATGTTTACAAAAAGTGTGAAATAAGTAAAAAAAGTGCTGATGTCCCCCCTTCAAAATTCTTTCTTTAATGTCTGGATAGTCAGACTTGGCCAGATGAAGAGTGTACCTGTATCTTCTGTTCAGTTTTCTCTCTTTTCACCACTTTCCACAGTTCCTGGCATAAGATGGAATGTGATTAACAGCAATGGTGATTTTTCTCCCTTTCTTTCCTCTTAAATTCTCCAACTTTGATGATTTTAGGTTTCTGGGACATAAGAAGTGGTTTATTCCTCCAGTCACTTTAGAGATCCTTGTCACAGCAGCCTGGTAGAAATTGACTTCTCAGATTCAATTACCTTATTTATAAATATTAAATAAATTTCTGAGTACCAGACCTGTACATACAGTGTTCTACTTGCCACTTTCTCTCAGAATGTCCCAAAGAACCTTCAAAACCCAGAAATCCAGAACTAAAGTCATGATCTTATCTCACAAATCTGTATAGTTTAGGGTATCCTCTAGCTCAGCTCAGTCCATCCTCCTAGAAACCTAGAAGTTGCCCTTGCTTGACACCTTCTCTACATCCCATCAAATTTTCAATTCTAATCCCTATTGATTTTAGTACCTAAATATATCTCAAGTACAAGGGTAGTTCAAAAAGTTCATGAAAGATTGTATTTTGATTATATTTTTCTACAAAATTTTTGAAGTGCGCTTGTATATTTGGGTCTCTCCTGTATATGACCAATCATCACAGTCTTGCTTGGAGGATTGTGGGAAGGTCTAATTAGTCTAATCTCACTCAGTGTTCCTGTCTCCCTCACTGCCCCATCCCAGTTATAAGGTCACGAGAATAACCTTTGAAAAACTCAGTTGTAACCTCATTTTCTCAGAGTTTATGTCCTTCAATGGTAGACTTGATAAATCTCTTTAATATGATAATCAAGACTCTAATTGTGACTCCCAAACAACTATCAATCCTATTCTGTCACCAACAACTCTCCTTCTTTGGCTACCCTGGAATTCTACAGATTTACACCCAGCAGTCAAATTCTTGGGGCTCTATAGTATTAAAATAAAACACTAATTGTATTCAAAGATGTAGTGCAAAGGTATTTATACTTGCAGCGATATTCTACTCACGATAAGTGACAGTTAAGTGGCAAAAGAAAGTTTTGCAGAGATGTATAGAATATAATTATAATTAGTAAAATCAGACAAAAATATAAAATATAGGGTGTGTGTGGGTGTTGGTGTGTGTATGTGTATATATACCTATATATATATATATACACACACATATATATGCTATACATGTCTGTGATGGTGAATATTGTGGAAGGTTGAGTCTCAGCCAATTTACTTTCCCTTCTCCAGAGAAGGGAAACTCACCCACCATTAGGAATTGGTTATGTATCCTTCTGGACATTTAAAATGCATTTGTATGTGTAAATGAATGTATTAATAGAAATATGTGGCATTTTTCAATTGTTTTCCTCATAGTATATCTTGATATTAACCTTTTAACTATCACATCATATACAAAAATATAACACTATGATTATGCAGTCATTAAAAATGATGGGCATTATATTCCAAATTTCATTATTAAAAATAAGTGATTTATTGAGCATCCTTGTATATGCATCCTTGTTCTTAAGTGTAGTTGCTTCTTTAGGTGAGATATAGTTAAGTAGAATTACTGGCTGGTAGAGAGCATACACTTAAAAACTTCATACAAACAGCCAGATATCCCCCATCTGCACCCCAACAGTGGATGTACCAGTTTACAATCACAGCAGCAATATAAGAGATTACCTGCTATCTCACAACGTTGTCAACATTTGATACTGTCAGTATTTAAAAATGTTTTTAGTTGGGTGGTTGCAATTATATTTCTGATTTCATCAGTAAGTATTAACGTTGAGATCAGCTTTCATGTTTATTGCCTTCTGTATTTCTTTCTGTGACTTAGGTATCCTTTGTCCATTTATTTTTCCCATTTGGTTGTTTATCTTTCTCTTAGTTTTTCAAATATTCTGAATAATATACATTTGTCTATTGAATATGTTGTAATTCTTTTTCCAGTCAGCAGTCTCTTTGAACTACCTTTCTCACTGCAGTTTTGAATGTTGCATGGAATGTTAGTTATAGGTCAGTAGATAAGAATAATAAGAAAGGCAGAAAAACCTAATTGCAAATCCTCAGTGTTATAAGCAGGAAGATACAATATTATATTTTGAGTATTCTATGGAAAGGGTATTTAAATTGCTCATTGAATTGTCATTTGACTATTACCAACAAATGAGGCAGTTGAGAAGAACAATGTTCATTTCTTTGCATAAATGTGCATTAGCTGTGTTCTGGGGGTGATAGCTACTGAGAACAACTGAAAACACAGCCACAGAAAATACTCCCTCTGCTCTCCTCCAGCCTACAACAGGACAAATGCTGTTGGGGATGTGTAAACCAAATGCTTGAAGGTTGATAAATAAACCTCCAGTTGAGAGATCAAAGGGAATTTAATGTCATAGGTGATATTTTAACCAAACCCTGGATGATGGTAACATTTGGGCAAGCAGAAAAGAAGAAAAGTAGAGACTGAAAAGTGCCATGCAGGGCATCTCTGGAGACCATGTGCAATACAATTTAGCTGAAGCCTAGGATGTTTAAAATAGAGTGCTAGGAAATGTCAAGTTTCAGCTGTAAATTCATATGAAATGCTTTTGTTTGTACTCATTAGAAAATAGGAAGAACCATCAAAGGATTTGGATCAGAGAAACAGTGGGATCAGAACTGTGCTTTAGGAAGATTAATCTGGAAACCTGGAAGGGAGGAATAGAGCTGAGAGAATGAATGTTGGGGAGAGTCAGAGAGGAAGCTCCTGCACCCATCTGAGGCGGAGCTGGAGGAAGCTCACTCCTAAGTGGTAGAAATTCCAGTGCAGGGGAGGGACAGTGAAAACACAAGCTGCCTAATGAAAGCAGAACAACCTTTGTTTGAACATTTAAACTTGAGCTGATGCCATTTCTAAAATATCTTCATACATTTTAAGCTCTGAAAAAGTGGGGAAAATATGGTCATATTGATTTATTCACTTTTTAAAAAGCTCAATATTATTTTTAAAATTACTTGTTTTTTCAATTTAGGATTCTTACTCCCTCTGCGAAATGAAATGGTCAAGTTTTGACTTTATGTGTCTAGGGATATTAGTTGCTCTTTCAGTTTCTCCTATTCTTAAACTTGATTCCCAGTTGCCCTTCCTTTCTTCTCTGTGGTTTCTTACAACCCTCATATTGAGGTTGTGCTGGCTGGCTGATCCTCTTCTCTTTGTGACAGAGACCAGTAGTTTGTGGAATATCATGCTGTCTGACTCATGGGGGCTTAAAATATCGCAAAGCCCAGTGATCACATGAGGAGAAAATACTCATTTCCTTGGAAAATATATAGAAAACTGTAGTTGAATCAAACTTTCCTTAGTATAACCACTGTTTAGAATCCTGCCCCGTCTCCAATGCCCTTACCCTTGGGTAGAATTCCTTTCTTTTTTCTTTGCACCAGTGATTCAAGGTTTGTCTAATACCTTCCCTGGTTCATAGACTCCTATACAACTCATGACTTACAATGTTTATTTTCACAAGACTTTATACTATTGGATATCATTTATATTGTATTGAAGTTAACTTCAATTTGTTTTTCACCTCGCTAGCTGGATTTTAAATCCTTGAAGATAAGAAATTAGAGACTTGGCCAATGTGTTCTAGTTCTTATTGACATTATCAATGATCCTTTACACAATTTAAAGAGAAAATCCCTGCATTGCGAGATTTTTTTTTTTTTTAACAAAATCTTCACAGTGCACTGGGAATTAAGTATGTCCATTTTGCAAATGTCAAAAGATGGACAGAAATTAAAAGTAAATTGCTTAAAGTCAATAATACATTTTTTCCTAAAATCTGCAGTTGCTAGTTGCTATGGTGAGTCAGCATCCTGCTGACCTCCACCGAAGGCTTGGCCACCTCTGCAGATGCTGCAAACTGCCATAACCCTCTGACCACTCTGGGATCAGTAAATATGTGTGCCCTGACTGCCAGGATCCGCCCCATTATACCTTGCTTTCCCATTTACATCAGTGACCATCTTGAGTCCAAGACTGTTGAATTAAAATTCCAAGACTGTTAGTCCAACTTGTGTATCTGACAATCTGATCCTACTTCTTAAACCCTCTTTCCTTCTCAAACTCATCACCCATCCCTGCACTATCTCTGAAATCTGCAAATCAAATAACACATTGTGTTCAACCTTTCCTGTCATTTCAGCTGACTTTCTTTTATATTTATAATCCAAAAATCATTTTATCTTATGGAAATGTTCCATGCACTTACTTTCCTTACCCATTTTTTCCCTCTTATTTCTCTCCTTAATCTATATTCTACGATCTAACACTTCCAATCCATGTGAATACAATTCTAATAAGCGATGGAAAATTGTAGAAGGAAAAACTTTCCAAATTCAGTTTGTTTAAACTACATATCTCCCTGGCACTTCCACATTATGTATAATGTCATCTCATTTTTTTTAAAATAGAAGTATCTTGGATCACATTATCTTAAATGAGATCTCTGTCATTAAACATGAATCATGCTGTAATAGTTATAGCTCCAAAACAAAAGAAAACAAAATCTTACTAGACTCCATGCATTCTCTAGGCTGTGCCCCGTAAGTCTGTTTTCCTTTACTACAAAATTCTAGGAATGATTTGTGTACTTTAAAAAATTTTTATCTCCTGAACGCCCATTGATCACTGTGCTTTCTTTCCCCCCTCTCCACTGAAACTACACTTTTCACATGTCACCAATACTCTTTTTTTCATTAAATTCAATTATTAATTTTAATCCTCATTTTACATAAATGGTTAGTAGCTTTAGACATATTTGATTATTTCCTCTTTTTAAGAAAAAATCACTTATGTTTTTTCTTTACACTATTTCATTTGTATTTTGAGATAGCCCATTCTCCTGTAATTACTCCGACTTCTCTGAAGGCTTCTTCTCAGAATCTTTTTCAACTTCTCTTTGTTTCTACATCTAAATGTTGGAGTGCCCAGGAACAGTCTTCAGCACTCTCCATCTGTTCTCACCCCAACTACATGCTGTTGATAACAACATTTATATACGAGTGTCTTGCCTTCCTCTCCCTTGAGTTTTCAGTTCACGTAACTAGCAGCCTACTGGACAACCCTTCTTGGATGAATAATAGACGTTGGAAGCAAACATATCCAAAAGAGACTTTTAATTTCTCCCCAGATCCACTCTCCCCTTAGTCTTCTCTCATTTAATGACACTTCCATTTGCCTAGTAGAAGTCTTTCTTGAATCAGTGTTTATTTCACTTGCTGTATATAATCGATTCTCAAGTCCTGCTGTTTCTACCTTCAAAATGTATGTATCTTCTACCTAGATCTCAGTCCTCATAGACCATCCTTAGCAAAACCAGCATCACCTTCTCCCTGAAACATACCAAAATCTTTATATCTGGATTCACTCTTTCCGACACTTTCTTAGCCTTGCACAGACTTTCCTCCAAGCAAAAGCCAGTATGATATTTTAAAAATAGAATACAGATCATGTTATTGCTATGCTCAAAACTCTTCGATGACTTTAGAGCTCACTTAGAACATGAACTCACCCCTTGGCAAAGCATATAGGAAACTGCATGATCTGGTCAGTCTACTTCTGACCTCATCCCCCCAACTCCTCAGTACTATGTGGCATTTTTCAGTTGCGGTGGCCTTCTTCTCTTCCTAAAGCTATTTAAATTACTATTTTCTCTGCGTTTAAGTTCTTCTCTGTGATCTTCCCATAGCTACCTCTTAACTTCATTCAGAACATATTTTAAGTACTACTTTCTAAAGAAGTCTTTCTAGACCACATAGTTGAAGCGATCCGTCACCAGTTCTTCCCATTCTATCAATGACCCATTTTCAAATGAATAATATTCATCAAGACAAAAGTCATCTATTTAATGTTTTAATTTTCAGTTTTCCCCCTAGAATGTAGGCTCTTTGAGAGCAGGTTCATTGCTCTATTTGCATCTCTTAGAATAATGCACTAAAATAATAGTTGCTAAATTTATAGATTGATAAAGCTGTAGCTAAACAAGGACTGGAATTCATATGTTTGACTTTGTCCTTGGAAGTTTCTAAATTAATGTGTTCCTACAACTGGAATTAAGGAAGAGAGGAAGGAAGAAGGGAAGAGAGAAAGAAAGGAAGGAAGAAAAAGAGAGAAAGAGAAAAAGGGCAAATAATTGAAATTCTTGGTCAATTTTCAGTCTCTATTCCTGACTATGAGACAGCTCAGTTAGAGCAAATTACTCCACAATTATGGGTTGGTTTTCCAATTCTCATTTTATCACACTGGCACTACAGTATCAATCCAGTAGTTTTACATAAAAGACTGGATTTTTATAAACATTTTATGTGTCTAAACATTTGCCACTTTGACCTTCATGTTAGCTATTTCTTTAAGAGTCTTAACCTAAATAATTTTAAATGGACCCATATGGTATATCTGATTAATACTAATGAGTAGGATTAAATGCAAAAGCTCCCTCTGGTGGTTTCATTTATAAATGTACAAAAACAGCAATGCAGAATCAAGATCTTGCTCACAGTGGGCCCAGTAGAAGACCATTAAAATATTCTTCTGTTTCTCCCTGACCTTCTCTTCCTACTCCTCCTCTTCCCTCTTCTCCTTAATTAAAATCTAACATGAGTTAGCGTGGGAATCTTTATAAATGACAGCTAGCAGAAATCCATATGGGCAGGTAACATCTGGAAAATTAAAAAGAAATGGAATAGAAGATAAAGAGAAGCCAATCACCCAAGGCTAGACATTCTGTGCCTCCAAGGAAACATTTTTTTAAAAAGACCTACTTTATGTTTGCTAATGACAGAGCAAACATATCTTCATCCCTTGCAAAGCGGAGACAGTAGGTGTTTTCTCCCTTATTCAACCTTCACATTGCTTTGTTTGCTTTTCCCCAAGAACTGGGCACCTTGTCCAGATTTACAGTTCTCCTTATGGATAACCTCTATCCTAAAGGTACTACTTTCTGGAATCTTAATAATTTATAACTTCCTATAAACATTCCTTGTTGTAATGCTAGAATGTTCTAGTGTTTTAGAAGTGGTGTTGTGGTTGTAATTTTTATATCTTTTCCATTCTTGGCTTCTGGAGTTATTTGTACTTGAACTACTAAGTAGCATGTACATTACTTGGATGATGGTTCCATAGCTTCAGAGCATGATATTCTGTAATCACTAATCTTCACTTATTTTTCACTTCTATTGATACAAATTTGGCAAAAGTCTTTTTTAATTTTTGTTAGTATATTATCTGAGTTTTCTTTCTCCTTCTGCCTTTCAAAGATTATCTTTCTGACCTTACTTACATTCTGTATACATTTTGTGATTTCCTTCATTTTCATGGATTTGACTATTGGCTCTATGCAGGTGATTCTATTCATTAACTTGCCTCTTATCTTCAATCCATCATTTAGAAGTGCCTTTGAGAAATTACCTCAAAGTTAAATAGTATGTTTTCTTCTGGTAGTTTAAAAATAGTTTTTAATAGAATGAAGCATAGCACATTTGACAAAAAACTACCTTGTTTTTAATTTAATTTATTTTTTATTTCTTTCAAGCAGATTTGCAGCCTCATTCCTTATGTAATTTCTGTCAACCACTTCTCTATTAACAGCAAGCCTATTAGAGGTGGCCTGAAGAAAAGCTATCAGTTACCTTTACATAAAGGGTGCTATGGGGCCGGCCCGGTGGCGCACTCGGTAGAGTGCGGCGCTTGGGAGCACAGTGGCACTCCCGCCGAGGGTTCGGATCCCATATAGAGACCGGTCCACTCACTGGTTGAGCGTGGTGCGGGCGTGACACCGAGGGTTGCGATCCTGTTACCGGTCATGAAAAAAGACAAAAAGAAAAAAAAAAAAGGATGCTATGACATCTGCCTTTGCCAGTTCCACTGAACTAACTAGATTGCTTAATATTCACTCGTAGTACCTCTGCAGTCTTTGCTTTTCAATTTGTAATATTCTAAATATTTTTTCTTTTCAACTTGTGTTATCAGTAATAAATATTTTTAAAGTACCATTGCATCCCCGAACTGGCCAGCCACTGAAAAACAAAATAAAACAAAAGAAAAACACAAAGTACTATTGCAAAAGAAATGGAGGTTGTGTTTATAGGAGTCAAACAAAAATAATTTAAGTTGTTTTTTACAAAGCTTTGTGTAAAAAGCTTTGAATACTTGAGGATATGAATAAGACTGAGTGAACAGACAGAGGGAGGCTGTAAAAATGAGTTTATATACTTGTATATAGGGACAAGATTACAGTGAGAATAGGGAAAGTCAGCTCAGTGACCAGAAGTTGTTGAAACAAATACTTGATCAGAGTGGGAGAAGTGATGTGGGTTAGGAGCAGCTAAGAGAGTCATTTCAAGGTGAGATGGGAACTTGAAAACCAGTGGGAAGCCAGAGATGGAACTTAAAGCAGGAGTAGATAAGCATTACAGGGGAAAACAATTTTTTTTCTGAGACACTTCAGACTGATTACAGAGGAGAATGATAGAGTCCAGGGAGGAGGAAATTGTAGTATAAGTCAAAGATGAAAAATTGTCGACATAAGTGTGAAGGTTTTTTTCAATAGCAGGAAGATACTAGTATTGAAATGTGCCACCGAAATCGGTTCACCTCAGGGGAGCTAAGGTGACAGGCTGATGTCCTGGTAACAGATGGTTTCCCCTTTCCTTTCAGTAAAGTGTGAAGTAGAGCTCCCTGATAGCAAGTCAACACATATAAGAACTTTGAAATTTACTTGTATTTATTGGAATCTGCTATTTATGCTTGTATCTCTGGAGACAATCAGAGACACCTTATGCCTATGGCTAGTGCATTTTCTTCTGTATTTAAAATAAATTGCAAAGATGATAATAGTAATAAAGATCTTGTGAGGCTGGTATTTTTCAGCTGTCCATCTGCCTGTGTAGAAAACATATTCAGTAGCAAATATGGTCTTAGGTCTAACGTGGGAGGACAGGGTGAGATAAAATTCCTCTGAACCCATAACTGCAAAGTGGCTGTATGTTCTTGAGTTCCAAGGATGAGAAAACTGAGATTCATTGAAATTTTTTTAACTTGCCTCAAGCCCTGTGGGTAGTCACATTGGATCATGATTGCAGATTTTGTTTGCCTTTCTCTCCGCTCCTTTATTTCAAAATGTCCTGTAGTACCTCCAAGCAATCTTATTCTTGACATTTCCAACATCAACTTGTGTCATCTCCCCTTGGTTCTTGTTACTAGGAGTTGATGACAGTGAAGATACCTTCCTCCTTTTTCTGAATATTTTAGCACCTTGCTAATATATTTACACTCCACTATCACTATTTTTCAGCCTCAAGGATTGGAAATTCACTTTGAGCCTTTTAACATGTTGGCCTTACACTTCTTTACTACTCACTTTCAATCATTTGCCCAGCCCTGTTGATTTTACTTCTCTTCTATCTGTAATTCATGAACACTGTCACTCCTGTAGTTTAGAATTAAATTTTTTTTTGCAGGACTACTTGGTGAGTCTATTAACAGTTTACCTACCATTAATAGTTTTCTCTCTCTAGTCCAACTTATACAGTGCTACCAGATGTGTTTGCTAAATATCAGCTTTGGTATTTCGCTTCTCCATTCAGCAACTATCAGGAGCTTTTGTCTAATAAATAAAATGTCTTAGCCTGGCATTTAATAAAGCCCTCCAAGATCTGTCTCTTCAAACACAATTTCCTTTCACTGTTACCCTTCATGACCCTTTCTTTCCAGACAAACCAAATTTTTATCCATTTTCTGTGTGAGCCTCATGTTTTCTTGCACCTGCCTCTGCATTTCATCATTATTCTTTGTTCTGACAAGATTATATATGTAATCAGTCCCCATCCCCAAGTGCTAATATCTCTTCCTCTGTATGTCTTCAGTCTGCTTTATTTTTCTTATCTGCTTCTGCCACTGACTTTGGGCTCTAACTTTTCTCCACTGGCTTACTGAATGAGCTTTTTTGTTCTCCCTACCTCTACACTGCTGCCATGATAATTTTTCTCTTGTGAGAATACTAAGCTATCATTTCCCTGCTTGGAACCTTTACCCTGCTCTCCATTTGCTATAGCAAGTTCTTTACTTGGTATCCAAGTCCTTTCATGGCATTTTAATGTATTTCCCACCGGTCGTACTTCTTGCTATACCCCTTTCTAGACTATCGATATCTTGTTCTGTATGCACATGGTAAGTGGCTGTATACCTCCTTGCAATTCTACTCTCTCCATGAATATTTGCCCCTGCTTTTTCTGACAAACTCCTAGTTCATCCTTTTACCTGCTGTTCAGATATGACCTCCTGAAGCATTTCCTGGAGCACCCCAAATAGAGTTAATCTGCCCATTTTCTTTGTAAGTGTTGCTATGGTAGTGACTTCCATGCAATTCAATAGTTGCTGTGGTCATGGTATTTTACATGCATGACTTTTATCTCAACTATGTGCATGGGGCCACCTTAGATCTCTAGAATCTAATAAATATTTATGTTTAATTTGGTTGAATTGAAATAAACCTTGACATATCCAGGCCTAACGGATGCTCAGAGTCTCATCCCAATGGAGTAGTCTTTCCCGATGTCCTTCTTATTCATCCCAACTGGAAAGGATCACATCTTCCTCTGACATCCAGAGCACATTGTCAATCCTACTTTTTTGACACACAAAACTTGCATTTTGATGATTGGGAGGATTTTTTTTTCCTTCTAAATTGTAAGCTCTGTTAGGGGAAAACTTATTCATCTTTCATCTCATAACACTTATTACATGTCCTTTGCAAATATTAGAAGCAAAATAAATATGGGTAGAATAAATGAATGGATACTTAAATCCTTTAATACTCATTGCATGGAAAATCAAAGAAATTGATAATTTTAAGGAAACATTGGAATAATTTATTCTAAATTCATTTTACATATCAGGAAATCAAATTCAAGAGGTTCTGTCTTATTTTCAAGGTCTCAGAACTGAGGAAGGAAAAGTTAGAATAAGAAACAAAGTCTCCTCATTTCAAGGCAACAATTTTATATATTTTAAATTATACTACTCTGCCTCTTCAAGTACATAAGGTATCTGTTAATCTTTTTTCATGCCTTCCATGGTATATTATTACTTATTTTTTTAAGTTATAATTATGTATATTATACAGAGATCTTTTCTAGATAAGCATTTAAAAAAACAATAAATTTTCAACTTTGATAAATTATCTTTTTTAAGAAAACTATCATAATACCCTGGAAATCACACCAGCTTTATGAAAAAGATACAGAACTATCATAAAACAAGATTTTTACATTAAACATAGCCATTGTCATTTCTAAGAAAGGACCTTAAGAAGAAAACTATAAAGAGATTTGCTTTTGCCCTAAGAACTCATTTAGAAAAGGACCACATATTCAATAGCAAATTGTTTCATATTAAAATTAGTACAAGTTTGTGATTAGTCATACATCTAAATGTAAATCATAAATAATACCTATTTTAGTTAGGTATTCTTATTTACACAAAAGTTTATTAATACAAGGGAACTTTCAAAAGTTCATGGAAAAATAGAATTGAAAGATACTACAAATCTTTCCGTGAACTTTTTGAAGTATCCTTGTACAGTTCTTTGATTTTGCATATTTTTCACATGTATACAGCAAACTATATAAATGTGCATGGCATCAATTTATCATGTTTGCCATTTTATACAGATAATTTGATTTCCTCTGCTTGAAAAATTGACAAACATTATATGTGTTAAAGGTTAACATTGAGGTATAAGCAAAATCATGCAATTTTTTCGGCCCCTATGAAACATAACATTCTCAGAAAAACTGGAGCATGGTTTCTAACTGTCTTTTAATGTTTTATATTTGAAAGGTAAATAAGATTTGTGGCCATCCAGTAAGAGCACCCACACAAAGCCCTCGTTGTTCCTTTGATCCGAGCAAAGAGAAGCATGGAATGAAGATCTCTACAAGAAATGGTGAAGAGACACTTGCCAACAGAAGAAAGTAAGACATTTGTTTTACAACCAGAAAGAGAAAAGAAAGTAAGCCATTAATTTTACAACAGAATAGAACGTATTCAATTAAGTAGAAGTAAATTCACTGTGGGAGAAAAAAATACGTCAAAATTCATTAACTTTAAAATTCAGTGGCTCTACCTGTTCCATTAATTTGAACGATAGGTTCAACCTGTAAGACCAGTAACACTCTCTGTGATAATGGAAATTTTCTATAATATAGTATGGCAGGCTCTGTAAACATGTAACCATTGACGTTTAAAATGTGGTTTGTGTGACTGAGGATTTAATTTTTAATTTATCTTATTTTAGTTAATTTTAATCTAAATTCCACATACGGCTAGTAGCTTGGACAGTACAAGACAGAAAAAGGATGCATTTTCTTAATGTGATAAGCATTACTGAAAGTTTAGCATCTGGTAAAAAAAGAGTTTTCCATATCTTTTTCCTAGAATGCTGAAAATGGCTATGTATTGATGCAAGGTGATAAACAATTAGTAGAGCTTGCTTATATAGCTCACGTTTCTGCCACTATACCCATCATCATTTCACATATTAAATTAAAGCTTTCATTAGTGTCCTTTTGTTTGATCCTTGGTGTTTAAACCAAAACACTCTTAAATCTGGAGGAAACATTTATTTTTGTGTTTATTTGACTGGTGTATGTCCTGACAAATACAACATTATCAATCAGTGTTTTTGGAATTGAACTGAAATTTAGAATTTTGTGTTCACTTATTAATTCAAATAATTATTTCTAATAATACCTTATGGAGAACTCAGCATTTTACATAATTTTACTCTCTATAGTCTAAAATGTTTCTTAACATTTTGAAATAGCACACTTAATTGCTTCATTCTTTCCTTAGATGAGCTATAAGCATGGGATAAAGATCTGGGCTATTAATGGCTGTTTGCTACAGCTAAAAAGAATTAGACCTTTGTTTTCATATAAAGTTCTTTTTATTTTTAAACACCTCTATTGATCCAGAGTCATTTTTTGCTTTTGAGAAATAATTATTGCATTTGAGAAATTATTAATTAATTATTACTAAAATTTTAATAAATTAATAATTTTAAAATAAATTAACAAATTATTAATAAATTAGTAATTAATTATTTTTTCTAGGGTTGTTCTTCTAATAAAACCCAGCTAAGGAAGATCTTAAGTTCTTAAAGGTCATGTATATTTCACCACTAAACAACCCAGTTGTTGGAAAATGAAAACAAAACCTAACATAAGCACTTTCAGTATCTGTTCACTCAACATTAAGTTAGTGCAGGTGAAATGTTACAAAATGGCTCAGGAACAATGAGGGGCTCATATGAGTAAAAAGTTTTAAAATTATCTCTCCTGGCCATTTAATAGCCCTGACCAGGCAGCCACCATTAGCCATTGCCCATGAATCAGGGTGGGTCCATCACAGGGCAATCTTATTGCACGCAAAGTGAACAAACAGAAAGACTCCACTTGAGCCCACTTAAACATTTCATTTTTACATTGTTTTTTTTATTGCCACTCCTGTCAGGGCTTAATTGCCATGACAGTATATTTCTGCTTGTTGCCTATATATTGTGCAGATTTATCTGTAAAACAGACCTGAATTTTTTAAAAATCCCTTACAACTGATAACTCTCCATGAGATCATAAATTTCCATTGAAGTATGGGAGCAATCTTGCAGGAGTAGGTGCCAAGTGAGTCTGGACTATCTTTTCATGCATCTTACTTGTGCTTTCTCTACCCACTTGAGCCTGATTTCCAATAGATCATGTCCACTTGATGATATATTATTTCTATACAAGCCTAATCTTATAGCCTGACAGATCAGATAGGACTTAATTAATCATGGGCATCTTGGGTTGCACAGTCACTTGCTAGCTCATGATCAAGTGTGTAGTTTCTACTAGGGTTCAGTTCAATTGCAAACCAACTAAACAACTAACCAACCAACCAACCAACCAAACCAACTAAGAAACTTCAGGTGCCATTAAATGGGTGAAATGGGTCATCCAGACTGAACATCACAGTAGCTTGCAAAAGAGCAAGCTACAGAGTCTTTTCTTTCTCACACAGAATCTCTTTTGGCTACTCTTGTAAATTGGTTAGATCAACGCACCCAAGTTTATTTGCTGTAATATCCAAAGTAATCCAAAAAACACTTCTTGAGTGTTAGGTCATGTTAAGTGCAGATATTTACCTTTTATGTTAGAAGACTATACCAATAAGACCTAGACCACATTTAGAAACCCTACTGAGTGGCAGCCCCTCCCACCACCAGAGCAGGAGGCAAGTGAGTGTATCACAACCAGGGGCCCAGCCAGAAACCACGGGCAGCTCCTCCTACCACCTCTGCAGGAGGTAAATGAACATCCCACTAATGAAGAATGCCACAAACACAGTTTCCATGCAGGTGGTCCACCTCAGCCACTGCCACAGCTACCACTGACACAGGAATAGTTCACCACCATGGTAGCAGCCAAGACCACCTTGCAGACAGCCCACTGACACTCAACTACATGGACACAAGGAGAGCCACTGGCAGAGCCTACAAATAAAGGAGGAATCCTTTCTTCTCAATGTCCACTCTGGAGTAATAGAAGAAACTACTCCTCTACCAGATGGCCAGACATCAATGAATAGATACTAGGAATACAAATAAAGAAGAAAACATGACACCACCAAAGGAGTACAGCAATTCTTAAGTACCAGCCCCCATAGAGCAGGAAACCCTTGAAATATCTGAAAAAGAATTCCAAGCAATGATCTTAAGAAAACTCAAAGAGATGAAAGAAGACTCAATTAGAGAAAACAATGAAAATGATAAAAAATCCAGGATATGAAGGAGGAAATTTATAAAGAGATTAATACATTAAAGATAATGTAGCAGAACTCCTGGAACTGAAGAATTCATTCAATGAAATACAAAGCAAAACTGAGGGCTTAAGCAGCAGGCTAAGAAGAATTTTAGATCCTGAAGATGGTCTTTTTAAATAACCCAGGTAGACAGAAAAAAAAGGAAAAAATAATTTTTAAAAAATGAAGAAAATCTGGGCCAGCCCGTGGCTCACTCGGGAGAGTGCGGTGCTGATAACACCAAGGCCCTGGGTTCGGATCCCATATAGGGATGGCCGGTTAGCTCATTGGGTGAGCGTGGTGCTGACAACACCAAGCCAAGGGTTAAGATCCCCTTACCGGTCATCTTTTTAAAAAAAAAAATGAAGAATATCTACAAGAGCTAACAGACAACCTGAAGCACATAAACATCCAAATCATGGGTATTACAGAAAGGGAGGAGAAATGAAAAAACATTGAAAACCTATTCAATGAAATAATGACAGAATATTCTCTAGGTATAGGGAGAGACCTTCAGATTCAGGAAGCCCAAACGTCCCCAAACAGATCCAATGCAAAAAGATCCTGTCCAAGACACGTTATAGTCAAACTGGCAAAGCTCAAAGACAAAGAGAGAATTCTAAAAGCAGCAAGAGAAAAATGCTAAGTCACCTATAAGGGAGCCACCATCAGAATAACAGCAGACTTCTCAACTGAAACTCTGCAGGACAAAAGAAAATGGAATGATTTATACAAAGTACTAAAAAAAAATAATTGCCAGCCCAAAATGCCATACCTAACAAGGCTTTGCTTCAGGAATAAGGGAGAAATAGTGTATTTCCCAGGCCAACAAAAACTGTGGGAGTTCACTACCACATGACCAGTACTGCAAGAATTTTTCATGGAAGTCCTACATCTGGAATCCAAAAAACAATAATCACTATTATGGATACACAAGAAAGAATAAAACCTGCTGTTATATCAAAAATGCAAATGAAAAAGATAAAGAAAATAAATCATACCACCTCAAAAAACCAACAAACATTGAAGATCAATAATAAAAGAGCGAAGAAAGGTAAAACAAGATATTTAAAACATCTAAACAAAAAGCAATAAAATGCCATGAATAAAACAATACCTGTCAATAATAACCCTAAATGTAAATGGATCAAACTGCACATTCAAAAGACACACACTGACTGATTGGACTAAAAAGCTGGATCCAATTATACACTGTCTTCAAGTGACCCTCGTTACCTGAAAAGATATACACAGACTAAAAGTGAAAGGATGGAAAAAGATATACCATACAAATAGAAATTAAAAAGAAGCAGGAGTAGCTATTCTTATACTGGGTAAAATAGATGTTTAACCAAAATCCATAAACAGACACAAAGAAGGCCACTTTGTAATGATAAAGGGATCTATCCAGGAATAAGACATAACAATCATAAATATGTATGCACCCAATACGGTAGCATTCAGATATGTAAAGCAAACACTATTAGAGCTAAAGAAAGAGACAGATCCCAATATGATAGTAACTAAACACCCCTCTCTCATCATTGGATGATTTTTCTAGGCAAGAAATCAACATAGAAACACAGGATTTAAACCACACCTTAGAACAATTTGAAATGGCAGAACAGTTCATCCAACAACTACAAAATATACATTCTTCAGTACATGGAACATTCTCCATGATAGGCCACATATTAGGTCACACATCAAGCAAATTTTTAAAAAATTGAAATATTTTCAAGTATCTTTTCAGACCACAACAAATTAAACCTAGAAATTAATTACAAATGAAACTCTGGAAACTATACAAATACATGGAAACTAAACAACAGGCTCCGGAAGGACTCATGGATCCAAGAGGAAATTAAACAGGAAATCAAAAAATTTCTCGAGTTAATGAAAATAAAGACACATCATAACAGAATCTGTGTGATATGCAAAAGCAGTACTAAAAGGGACGTTTATTGCAATAAATGCTTACATCAAAAGAATAGAAAGATTCAAATAAACAATCCAACATTACACCTCAAAGAACTAGAAAAGGAAGAACAATCCGATCCTAAAAGAAGTACACCAAAAGATATAATTAAGATCAGAGCAGAACTAAATGTAATAGAGACCCCAAAAATGATTCAAAAGATCAAGGAAACAAAAAGTTGGTTTTCTGAGAAGATAAACATAATAGAAAAACCATTAATTAAACTAACAAACAAACAAACAACAAAAAAAGAAGGGAGAAGACCCAAATAATAAAAATCAGAAAGGAAAAAGGAGACATTACAACTGATATCACAGAAATACAAAGAATCATTAGAAACTATTATAAACAACTCTTTGCCAACATATATGAAAACCTGGAGGAAATGGATGCATTTCTGAATCCATACAAACTACCAAGAGTGAACCAAGCAGAAACAGAAAACTTGAACACACCAATAACAAGCACAGAGATTGATGCAGTAATCCGCAGTCTCCCAACAAAGAAAAGCCCAGGACCAGATGGCTTTTCTGCTGAATTCTATCAAAAATTTAAAGAGGTATTAATACCAATTCTCCTCAAACTATAACAAAATATTGAAAAAGAGGCCATCTACCAAGCTCATTCTATCAGTCCAGCATCAAATGATACTAAAATCAGACAGAGATACAACAAAAAAAGAGAAATACAGGTGAATATCCTTGATGAACATAGATGCAAAAATCCTCAACAAAACATTAACAATCAGAATACAGCAACACATCCACCCCCCCAAAAAAAAAAAATATATATATATATACATATACATACACATCATGATCAAGTGAGATTCATCATAAGGATGCAAGGATGGTTCAACATATGCAAGCCAATGAATGTGATATGCCATATCAACATAATCAAGGACAAAAAGCATATGATTATCTCACTAGACACAGGAAAAGCATTCAACAAACTTTAACATCCCTTCATGATGAAGACGTTCAGAAAATTAGGTATAGAAGGAAAATATTTCAACACGATAAAAGCCATATATGACAAAACCACCACCAACATCATCCTGAATAGGAACATGGCAAAGATGCCCACTCTCACAACTCCTACTTAACATATTATTGGAAGTTCTAGACAGAGCAATCAGGCAAGAGAAATAATTGAAGAGCATCCAGATTGGAAATGATGAAGTCAAACTGTCCCTTTTTGCAGATAGCATGATCTTATACATAGAAAAACCTAAAATACTCTACAAAAAAACAAAAATAAACAAAAAACCCAAAAAACAAAACCTCTTATAGCTGATTAACAATTTTGGTAAGGTTGCAGGATACAAAATCGAACCCCTAAATCAGTAGTGTTTTTATACTTCAATAACAAACTAGCAGAAAAAGAAAAAGAAAGCAAGCCCTTTTACAATAGTCACCCATCACAAAAAAACAAAACACCAATAAAACCTAGAAATCAATTTATCCAATGAGGTGAAAGATCTCTACAATGAAAACTACAAAACACTACTGAATGAAATTAAAGAGGATACAAAAAGGTGGGAAGACATTTCATGCTCTTGGATCGGAAGAATTAAGATTGTGAAAATGTCCATACTACCTGAAGCTATCTACAGATTCAATGCAATCCCCATCAAAAATAACAATGACATTCTTCACGAAAATAGAAAATAACAATCCTAACATTCATATGGAAAGATGAAAAACTCCAAATAGCCAAAGCAATCCTGAGTAAAAAATATAAAGCCAGAGGCATAACACTACCTGACTTTAAATTGTGCTACAAAGCTGTGGTAACCAAAACAGCATGGTACTGACATTGAAACAGACACTTGGATCAATAGAACAGAATAGAGAACCTGGAAATCAACCCACGCACTTGCAGCCAACTGATCTTTGACAAAGGCAACAAGAACATATTGGGGAAAAGACTGCCTCTTCAATATATGGTGCTGGGAAAATCGGACATCTATATGCAGAAGAATGAAACTAAACCTGTACCTCTTGCTGTATACCAAAATCACCTCATAGTGGATTAAAGACTTAACTATAAGATCCCAAACCATAAAACTACTAAAAGGAAACGTAGGGGAAGAACTTCAGGATGTAGGACTAGGCAAAATCTTTATGAATAAGACTTCAGAAGCACAAGAAACAAAAGAAAAAGTAAACAAATGGGATTATATCAAACTAAAAGTTTATGCACAACAAAGGAAACAATCGAAAGAGTGGAAAGACAACCTATGGAATGGGGGAAATATTTGCAAACTGTACATCTGACAAGGGGTTGATATCCATTATATATAAGGAACTCAAGCAACTTTATATTAAAAAAATCCATATATATATATATATATATATATATATATATATATATATATATATATATATATATACATACACATACAAAATCCAATTAAAAACTGGGGAAAGGAGTTGAATAGACACTTTTCAAAGGAAGAAATACAAATGGCCAATATGTATATGAAAAAATGCTCAATATCACTAATAATTAGGTAAATTCAAATGAAAGCCACACTGAAATATATCTCACCCCAGTTGGACTGGCTATTATTAAAAAGACTGAGAATAACAAATGCTGCAAAGATCCAGAGGAAGGGGAGCTCTTCTACACTGTTGATGGGACTGTAAAATAGTACAGCCATTATGGAAAAACAGTATGGAGGTTTCTCAAACAAGTAGATAGAAGTACCATGAGACCCAGCAATCCCACTTCTAGTTATATACCCAAAGGACTGGAAATCATCATGTTGAAGGGATACCTGCACTCCCATGTTCATTGCAGCTCTATTTACAATAACCAAAGCATGAAACCAACCTAAATGTCCATCAACGGATGACTGGCCTAGGAAAATGTGGTATATACACACGGTAGAATACTCCTCAGCCATAAAAAAGAATGAAATTCTGCCATTTGCAGCAACATGGATGAGCCTGGAGAAAATTTTAAGGGAAATATTTCAGGCATAGAGAGAGAAATACTGCATACCCTCACTCATAAGTGAGTGCTTTAAGAAAGAAGGAAGGAAGGAAAGACTGTAATAATATGTTGAGCTTTCAAAAGGAGTGAACAAATCTATAGTTACTAGAGGTTGGTGTTGGGGGTGAGGGGGTAGGAGAGAGATTGAGAAAGGGGCATAAAGAATAATTACAATTTATAATAATGAATATGCTAATAATATTGATTTGATCAGCACATATTGTACACATGTGATGGAAGTCAATGCTGTACCCTCAAAATATTTATAATCAATTATGCATCAATAAAAAATTGTTAAAAAAATTAAAAAATATACCAATAAAAATAAAGGGCATTAAAATAAAATAAACTTTTACATGCAAAATAATAATGGTAATAAAAGAAACCCTGTTGAATTGTCAAGCACTTGAATTGTCAGTATTTTTCTCCACCACAAGCATGCACATGTCTGCTATGGCATACAGAATATTACCAATATTTTATTGTCAGTGTGTTGTCCTGTAGTATGTCTACAATCTAGGCTCTTGTCTGTCATAGACTATAAGAATATCCATGAGGTCTAATGGTGAAGGGGTACTGCTGTTCTTGTCAACTGAAAGTGAACTATTTCTGATTGTCCTATCGATCAGTGAAGAGATAAAAGCATTTGCCAAATCATTAGCTGGATATCAGGTGTCAGGATGTATTTTGCTTAGCTCTAGTAGATACCACCTGCAAAGGAGCATCTATCACTGGAGTCACCCTCTGACTCTGTTTACAGTAAGCCAAATATTCTCTGAGTCCATCTCAGTTTTCACAGACCAGCCAAACAGGTGATGTAATAAATGGTGAGGTGCTAGGAGTCACTGCCACTGCTTTTTCATGTTATTGATGATGACCCTAATCTCAGCAATCCCTCCGGGATATGATATTCTTTTGTTTTGGTATTTTGGGAGGGAAAGGTAGTTTTATGAATTTCAATTCGGCCTTCACTCCATGAGTTGGGGAACTAGTGTGGGGACTGTGCAAGTTGTGAGTATGTCTATTTCAACCGTGTGTTCAGAAGAGGGAAATGAACACAATGTGGGTCTGTGGACTCCCTGGCCCAATTTGAGACAGACTAAGCCTAAAACTCCATTTTCATTTGCTCTCTATAAACCTGTACTTAGACTGATAGTATTCTGGGTCTTCTAGATAAAAGTCAACTCAGACGTAGTGTCTAATAAATTCCTGGGAAGCAAAATGGCCACAGGTCCCTGCAGGAAATGGGTGGAGTAAGATTCATACTTATGTCTTTGTTGTGCTGATTAAAGTCTGGGTTCTCACTTGAGAGAACCCAAACTTTACTAGAGGTACTTTGAAGCTGTGGACTAGGAACCAGGTGAGAGACTGTGAACTCCTTTTGTGGCAAACAATGTGATTTTTTAAAATATCTTTAATTTCTAAGTATTTTTTCTTGTTCTTTTTTCCCTTTAAATAAATATCCAACTCTTGTTTAATGAATGAGCTATTTTTTTTATCACTCTAACAATCTTAACTATATTTTTTTAAAATTGTATTTTTTCCTATAATTTTTTCCTAGTTTCTATGAGTTCCCTTTTCTGTGTCAGCTGGGTTTCCTACTTGATGCCGTTTTAAAATTAATTTATACATTTGTAGGAGTTTCTTTTCTTTTTCTGTATATTACTGTCAGTTTTAGACTTTGGAACCATTTTCTATCTAAGATAATAGTTGACTTAAATGTAAATAAAAGTTAAGTAATGAGTAACTTAGTCAAAGAAGACCATTGTTAAACAGAAATTCTTAACTTTGATATCGAGCATATAAAATTTTCTTTTCTTGTTTAAAAAAATTTCTTTTCTGCACCAATTCAGAAATGTATTCTGCTATTCCTTTTTCTACTAGCACTACAATGTTGTTTCTATCAATGTTTTTAATATGCAGAGAATTTATCTTTACATGTGTTACAAGGTAAGGTTCAAATTTAAATTTCCCAAATTCTGAGACAGTTTTCACAATACTCCATAAAACAATCAATCCTTTCCTCATTGATTTTTTTTTTCTTCACCTCATACTCATTCCGAGTTCCCATACATAAAACTTCTGTACGCAGTGTACTGGTCTATTACCTGTTAATAAACCAATAGTTGCTCTCTGCTGTTATTTAGTTATTTTTTATCATGATGATTGCTTTTGCTTTGAAAGATTTTGCTTATTTTTGTAAGGTAAATTATTTTATTTACTCTCATTTCTCAAAATTCCATTAGATATTTGTGGAATGCATTTTTCCAAATATATTTTATAATCTTTTTGTTGGGTTTTGATTACAGTTACATTGAATACATAAATTGATGTGGGCAAAGATATGAAGATAATGCTCTATGTGGTTACTTTTCTGAACTCTATTTCCAATGGTTTGTCTGTTGATAGGATTAGGCTTTCTCTGTAGATGATCATAGTTTGCACTGGTTTAGCCATTCTGACAAGAAGCTTGCTGCAACTGGTAAAACTCATATGCCCTATGAACTACAATCTAAGTTCTTAGGATGTATCCCAGAAAAACTCTTGCTCATATCCACAGGAAGAATTTTTGAATGTTTGTGAGTTAGAAGCAAACTATATGTCCGTAACTAGGAAAAAAGGAAAAATAAAATGTAAGACTCTGATACATTGAAGCAGTCAGCAGCAATGAACATATTTTCATACAGGAAATACTACCATTTTGATAAGAGATAAAAAAGCATCAAATAGAATGAGAACACTAGCACAATACTATTTATATAAGTTAAAAACACATAAATAAATAGAATCAGTATATATCTTTCAAGGTTAGGTTTCTAGATTGTTTGTGGTCCTGTAACTGAATACCTGAGACTTGGTAATTTATAAAGAACAGAAATTTATTTCTTACATTCCTGGGGGCTGGGAAGTCCAGGGTCAAGGGACTCCCATCTGGTGAAGGCCTTCTTGCAGCATGATCCCATGGTGAAGGCTGGAGGGGAAAAGAGCATGTGGAAGAGAGCGAGTGCAGGCTGAAGTTGCCTTTATAACAAACCCACTCTCAAGATAACTAACCTAATCCCACAATAACAGCATTGATCCATTCATGAGGCAGAGCCCTGGGACCTAATCACCTCTTTTAGGACCTATCTCTAGACACTGTTGCATAGGGCTTTACATTTCCAACACATGAACTTTGGAGGACCCATTCAAATTATAACAGATAGGATATAGCAAAGTACTTATATTAAATAATTAGAATGGGTATTTATAGAAAGACAGGAAAGGGCATGAGGGATGGATAAATAAATTAAGGTAAAATAAATAAGGGTAGGATGCTCAAGGATAAATTATGATAGTATGGCAGGAATGGAAGAGTGTGCTTAACTCAACTTTCTGTACCTGAGAAAGTATAGGTATGTTTGTGTACACATACATATTAACACATACACACTATTATTTTAAATTTTTGATGACAAATGTTTTTATAAATCATATTTCCCTAGTTAAAAAGTAGTTAAAACTCCCTCAGTAAAAATTTTTATGAGAGCTGATGAAACTCAATTTTTCAATATTTTTTTTTGTCATTTCATATGCTAAGTGTAGATCATTTTTCATTATAGTGTATAGTAGATATGGTGACTATTCAGATAGAGACAAAACAATTGGTCAAGAACAGTTGTTGAGTTGTGTGAAATTTCTATTGTAACTCATTAATTAAAACAAAAGGAAAGTTTATTATAAAAAAAGAAAAGAAAAAAATGAATTTCCAAATGACCCATCCAAAATATTAACAAAAATCCTGCTTTGTGTAATTCATGAAAAAGTGAAGAATAAATTAATGTTTTCTGATGTTAGTTTTTATAATTATTATCATATCCATGATGGTTATTGTTAGATATTCTTTCTTTCTTTAATTTGGGCAATTCCCATGAGATTACCTATAGTAGAAACTACTTTCTATAAATTTAAACCTAGTCAAAACTATTAAAAGAAAGCTATGGAACAAAATAATTTAGCAGGTTTGATAGCTCAATATATTTTCTGTACTGGCTGAGAAAAATAGAAATTGTAAAATTCATTAGTGGTTTTGCCACATAAATGAAGATAAAACTATCCTACATTTGTTAAAAATTTTAAATGCATTTTACATGTAAACAATTCATAGTCTTTTAAAATCTTTTATAATAATATTATATTGTCATAGTTTACTTTCAATTTAGTATGTTATATAAATTTTGTTGTTTAAAATTATATTAGAGTTACGGAGTCCTTAAAAAAAATTTCAAGTCTTTGTGACAGAAGAGTTTAATTTAAATAGCCTTCCAGTTTTCAAACAATTCTTTTGAGATTATGGTAATATAATTTTAGGAGAGGAAAAAAAGGCTTCCCTCCATCTTCCTAGGTTCTTTGGCTGGGGTACTGCCATGGGCTGAATGTCCCCCCAAAAGTTAATCCTCACTGTAACTGTTGAGGGTAGAAAATCCTATTATGGTAATTGAAAGGTGGGGCCTTAAAGAGGTAATTAGATTGTAGGACCATGCCATAGTGAATGGATTAAACATGGTGTTCAGGGGCATGGTTTGGAGGGCTTTAAAAGGAGTGCATGAAGAGTCTGTCTCTGCTCTGCCATCAGTGTGATACCCTGCCTTCACTGAAGTCACCACCAAACAAAGCCTTCACCAGATGTATTCTCTGGACTTTGGACATCCAGACCCTGAAACTGTAGCAATATATATATATTTTTTTTAATAAATCACCCAGTTTCAAGTATTTTGTTATAAGAAATGGAAATGGATGAATACCGAGGCAGATTAACTGGAGCAAAACCATTTTAATTATGAATGTAGGCATGGGAGTCCCAGAAAAATATGAGACTCAAAGAAGAGCCAGGTGATTGAAGTTTATATAGCATCCTAAGCAATGGAAAAAAATAGGGGCTTGGAGCTTCTTAGGGGTGGTGGAGACGAATTGTGGGAAGGTGAAGGGAAGAAATGTATAGGAATCAAGGTTGCCTTTTACCTTGCAGGTAAAAGCTGGTCCAATGATAGAGGTTGTCTAGAGCAGTTTTCTTCCTGGTATAGGTGCCTTTACTAATGAAAGTTTCTTTCATAGATATAAATTGCTTTTATAAAAAGGCAGCTTTTCAGAACTATTCCTTTGTATGCAGTTTCTAAAAATAACCAGCTCGAAGTATGCCACAGTGTATATTTTGGGGTAGCATATTCTGGTCTCCTAAAGACATATTTTGGAGTGCTGTATCCTGAGCCCTAATATAATCATTGTTGACTTATAGATAATTTGATCAGCTACCTTTTTTTTCTTGTGGCTGGCCAACAGTACTTACTAAGTGATGATTAATAAGTCTTTGTTTTTTAGATGGAATGTTTATTCTCTTAATGGTTATGGTAGAGATCACGATATGCCTTTTTATTTTTATGATCTACTTTAAATTAGAACTTTCACTGCTTCATTGAAGAATATAAGAAACTTAGAACAGTTTTACTTAATTTCTCTCCTTTCATCTTTTGTGCTATTTCTGTTCACAAATATCTTACTTCTACCAAGAGTTCCACAACTTCCAAGACATCATTGCTATTCTTATTTTTAGATAGTTAATATTTACTTATAATTACTCACATACTTTTTCTTTCTGTTGCTCTTTTTTCCTGTGTCATGTGTCCATTTAGAATCATTTTGCTTTAGCTTTACTATATTTTTCATTGATTATTACTAGTGATGAATTCTTTCAGCTTTTGTTTGTCTGTATACATCTCCATTTTTGAAGAATATTTTCACCAGGTCTAGAGTTTTAGGTTGTTGCCAGCTATCATTTTTAAAACTATAAATGGCCAGGCCATAATTAGGTTCATGATATGACACTGCATGTGAGTAGTATGGAAAGTTTAGTGGAACAAATTTAATATTAGAGACAACCAAGGTAACGGAGGCTACTGTCGCCCTACTCACATCCTATTTACCTGGCCATTTTATCTGCCTACTGGCTGCTTATAATTCTCAGCTGCCCTATTCTCTGGGGAATTGCCTTCAACAAATAGGGGCCCTATTCCTTATCTACTGCAATCTAACAAATCATTCCAAGACTTAGTGGCTTAGAACAACAATAAGCATTTATTATGCAGTTTTGTGTGAGTCAGGAATTTGGAAGCTGATGAGCTGTGGGGTTTTGGCTCAGGGTCCCGAGGGAGATTGCTGTCAAGAAGTCAGCTGGGCTGCAGTTATCTGAAGGTGTAGGTGGGACTGGAGTGTCATTGGCTCCCAAGATGCATCACTCACATGGCTGTTGGCACGAGGCCTCGGTTTCTTGTCGTGATGACCTCTCCATGGGGCAGGCTGAGTGCTCTCACAACATGTGGCTGTCTTTTCTCAGGGCAAGGAATCTAAGAGAAAGCAAGGTGGAGTATACAGTCTTACATGATCTAGCCCCAGACATCATTGCATACTATCATTTCTGCAACCTTCCATAGGTTGCACAGGTCAGCTCTCTTTAGTATAGACTTCACAGAGGCATGAAGGAGAAGATAGTGGGGGTCATCTCAGAGACTGGTTATCCTCTTTTCATCCACCTGGGGAAGGGAGTTAGCCTCAGAATGCCTCACCTATTTGACAGCAGTTCACAGGCAATAACTGACTAACAGGAGGTATAAGACGTTTGCACCTGGCATCAAGGTGGTGGGACCAAATATGTGGGAAATTTATGCTTCGGTGCTCCCTATGGTATCTGGCTAAGGCTGAGTCCAAATCCCCACATAACTCCTTCCTTCCTACCCTATTCTACTTTCCTTACTTCCTTTCTCTTAAGAGCATTTCATCAGTGAATCATCTGTGTCCAAATTTCTGTCTCAGGCACTGCTTCTAGGAAATCTGACCTAGCGATGTCTGAATTTGAAGAAGTATCTAGAATAAATGCAGAATGAGTGTAAACTAAGGTGTAATTATGGTATTCGGTCCTAAATATAGATATTTCTCTTAATATTCCCAAATTTCTAACCATTTTTTGTTAAAAAATGTTAGTTTTTCTCCCTCTTCATCCTCTATATTTATTTCATAGAGAAAATTTCTGTCGAATACATTGAATTTTTCCTTGTTCTAATTCTAACATTTGAAGAAGGAAAATTTACTTATTAAAATATGTCCCAGGATAAGACTTCTTTTAGCTTGGGAAGAAGGGAACTAAACCAGAGTTGGATTCTTTTCATTTTATTTTGTAGATGTAATTGTACTGATTTAATCTGTCCTTTTATTTTCTATTTACATAGTTTGCTAATAATGAGCTAATTGATGACTCTGAATTATTGGTACATACCAGTGGAAGATTCTCCAAAGTTGAGCAAGGCAAGGGAGAGCTACCACTCCTTGAAACAGCTCGCAAAGCATCACTGTTTTGCCTTATTGGGCAGAAACTAAATCGTCACAGCTGTAAAGGACATTGCACTCATATAGTTATCTAAACCAGCCCAGGCACCACGATTTCTCTGTGCCAGTTCCTGCTCCCTGCTTGATTTCTTAAAGTTAGCTGGTAAGAATAAGCTATTAGCAAGCTTAAATCGGTGATAATTAGCTATACATTATTATTTCAAAGTGGTGTGGCTGTGCCAATTAAGTGGGTAATTAGGAAAACCCCAGGACAATAAATTAAGGCTGAGTCTCAACACCAGTGCCCCATCTGTTCTCCAGCAAGCGTTCCAATTAGCCAGGCCTCTCAGTTAAGAATGCACAATTAAGTGGATTGGCTGCAGGCATGGGTGTGTATTTGGGTGATAGAGACTGCTAGATGCTTAGTAAAAATAAGATGTGTTTAATATCATACAAGATTTTGATGTCAAGGTGGGGAGAGGAGAATTTTTATAAACATTGGATTTTTAATGTTTGAAACAAAATATTTAAATTGTCTTATGGCTTTTTGTTTTTCTCAGTTTTCTCTTCAAAACTTAGAGTATGGTATTATCAGGCATTTCCATTTTATTCTAATATTTCATTAAATATTTGAGTGAGAATGTTATCACCTGCAACATTAACAATTTTATTTATTGAGAATGGGAACTAAAGAGCACAGTTGAAATTGCAGAGTTTAAAAAGAGGAATGAGGCAGGGCTTGATTCTGATTTGGACATCCCTGTCAACTATAGCAAATTAATATCCTGTACATCACAAAAAACCACAGTGATGTGATTAAAATAATTAACTAAATGTAGAAAAAAATTTAAACATATATTGAATGAAGAGCACTTAATCTTATTTAGGATTATTGCCAAGATAATTGCAATAAGTTCACATTAAATGAGATCGGTTAGCTTAAAATCCATGAGTTTATAGTTACATAGTCATATCTTATCTAACCTAATACCTTATTAATGAAAAGAAAAGTTAATTAATTTTTTAAATTCTTGATATGAATACACTGGGTATTGTTTGTTTATATGAATAATCAGTAATGAGATATACTGAGCTTATGAATTGTATATATAAATATTCAGTGAGTGAAAATATTATTAATAGGTCAGAAAAATGTTATCTCTGAGAGAAATTTAATAACATTTATAGTACCAGAGAAAGCAATTTATAATCTATTTACTAAAAGGAAGTTAGTGCTTCTTTGAGGTGCCATTATTATTTACTACCTGTACGTTTAATTTACTAAAATAAAGGTCATGTTCCTTTCAATGAGAAAATTTCTGTTTAATTTAAAACAGTGCTTAGTAAGTGGTGGTAGTGAGGGTTTCCAGGGCAGGGCAGGCCACGACAAAGCTTTGGATTATGGGGCCAGAGGTGAGGCCATAGCAGGCAATGAGGGAACATGAGCTACAAGGCAGGCCAGAGTCAAGACCTACATGAATAATGAAGATCAGGACCTGGAGGGGATCAAAAACCAGGCATACAGGAAGAACAAATAACAGAAGGCAGAGCAAACATATGGCAAAAGTTTAGGCTAGTGGCTCTTAACCTTTGGGGATCATGTATCCTACTGAGAATCTGATAAAATGTTCCTAGAAAAAAAAAGTTCGTAAACAAATACATTCAGAATTTTGTTGCATTGAGAAGCAATTTGCTCCACCTAAAACTAATATTAACAATAAAAAGTCTTTTTAAAAAAATGAGTTTGCTCTTACTTTCTAGATGTTCATGGAAAACTTAATGGTCACTGTATGAAATATCATAAACTAACTCCACAATGGAAAATTAAACTAATATTAAACATGACTTGTCCTGAAAGGAAAAAGAGCTTTGTGTACTTGGTATGAACTAAAAGTTGGAATCATGATTGGTTTTAGATGTGACTATGTACACGTAAGTTTGGTATCCAACAGATACCAAATCACTTTTTGATTGTAGCAGTTACTGGAAATTATAGAAAATTATCACTGGCTGCAATTGAAACTCTCGTAGCTTCCTTGCTTAGATGAAGATAGGTATATTTCAGGGAGTATGAGATTTATTCTAAACTCTTCAAGTTCCACTGGTTTCCATGAAACTTTAGTTCTCAAGTTAATTTGTAACATTTGTAATACTGAAGCTATCAACTTTAGGTTAATGTGAATGGAAATAAATTTATCCAAATTTCTCACTACAGAATATATATGTATATAATTTAAATCATTTTATGGGTTTTTGTTTTTCTCAATTTTCTTTTCAAAACTTAATTCGAGTATCATATCATCAGTAATTTCCACTTTATTCTAATGTTTTACTAAATCATAACTTGAATGATAATTTTTTCACTTGGAACATTAATAATTTTATTTATTGAGAATAGGAACTAAAGAGGACACTTGAAATTGCAAAATTTAAGGAGAGGAATGAAGCAGGCTTGATTCTGATTCAGGATGTCACTATGAACTACAGCAAATTAATATCCTGTACATCACAAAAAATCATGGTGATTGAAATAATTAATTAAATGTAGGAAAAAATTTTAAGCATACGTTATATGAAGAACACTTGATCTTATTAGGATTATTTAGAAAATAAATCTCTCCAAATTTCTGACTACAGGAAAAAAATATATATGTAAATTAAATTGTTTTAATTTAAATTGTTCCATTAGTTTCCATAGTACTTTGGTTCTCAAGTTAATCTGTGACATCTGTATTATCTGTAATTATATATATATTTATATATATGTGTGTATATACATATTTTCCAGTCATGAGAAAAATAAATATAAAATAAAACCTTTTTATATGGACAGTTTTCAAATTAGTTCTCCAAAAACATTCAGTTTCCAAGTAGTAGCTTTGCAAGATAAACTAGAAGATTTCAGTAGTGTGTATTATGGTGACTGCAGGGTTATCTCATTTACATGGCTCGAAATATCCTTCCACCAAGGAAACCAAACTGTGAATGAAATTCTCTTTGTCTAATAAATCTGAGCATGTTTTCTTTCTTTTTTTTCTCACAAAAAGTGAATCTTCTATCTCTTTTCCTTGGAAAGTCAGTAAATATCCATAAAGTTGAAAAGAAACTCAAATTCATCTCTCATGGTCCCCCCCCCCACACACACACCACTTCTTGAAGAGGTGAGGAGCATTCAAGATCATGCCATGTTGAAATTGATGATTTTTATGGGAGTGTATAAAAATAATTTCAGAATTTTTGGCAGACTCTATGCAGCATGAATCAAGATGATGACTGAAACCCGTTCCTTTTATTAAAGTAGCAAAATTAATTGCATTTAAAAGCATCATTTGTCTTTCATCTACAGCAAGCAACTAAGCACTATCTTCCACTTTTTGGAATGACAAAGAACATTCCCAGCATTTTAAATCTACCAATGGCATTTGAAGTTATATATATAATAAGGAAAAATGGGGTGCAAGCAGCACCAAGAAATATTAATATTGTATCCAGCTGTGTGTTGAACAAAAATGAGAAAGCTGCCAATTCCTCCACAATTTTTCTCTAATAGAAGAAATGTGTGTCTAGAGTGGATTATATCATTTCATAGACACTACTTTTTTTTTTTTAATCTTCATTCCAAATCACAAATCAGAGAATCATGTGCAGTTTCTTTTGCTTGGAAATGCAACAAAGGAGAATTTGAAGGAAGTTTCAAGAGAATTCTTTTTGTGGAGGCCCGTATTTGTAGAGTTAAAGACTTTTAGATCAATCTTCCTTCTCAAAAATATGATCCATTCTATTCTGTCTGATTACATTTGAGGTCAACTGGTCTGAGGTTCTCCTTTTGTTATGTTGGCTTCACCATCCTTCAGCAGGAATCTTGATATGTGAGGGGTCTTCAAAAAGTTCATGGAAATATTTATATTATCTTTTAGATTTATTTTTCCGTGAACTTTTTGAAGTACCTTTGTGTGTGGAACACTGCAACTTTGGCGTTTTGCAAGTTGAGTAAATCCAAAGGATTAGGAGTCTTCATTGTATTTAGTTTGCCTTCATTTTTCAACTTAAGCTTTACATAAACAAATGCTTATATAGATAATCATAATGAAAGGATGCATTGCTTTAATTCCTATCATATGTAAAATATTTTAGATGTCATAATTGAGTAAAGGTGATTATACATTAATCAACTCTGTTTAGTAATACTCTATGCCACCTATCAGAAATTAGGACTAAGATAATACCTGGATCACATGTAATATTCAAGAGCAATATTTTCCAAAATGAAATTTACCAGAATCATATGCATAATATTAGGCTAAAATAGCTTATTTTCTCTGAACCCTGTTAATTATAGATTTCCTGACCCTAAAGCCCTCCTTTTACCAGAGTCCAGGGACACAAGTATTTGGAATGAAAGATATAGAGTATCTGGAAATGCAAGCATGGACTGTTTGTGCCAGGTATATATTGTTCTTCAGTAAGATGAGTTTGTGGATGGAGGTAACCAGAAATATCTGATTGTAATAGCAGAATGGAAAAAAAAAAAAAAAAGAACGAAGGAGAAAGAAGCCTATTCATTGGCAGGGGAAAATATTTAATTAATGTGCTGCTAATGATGAGAGGGGAAAATATTGTCCTAAATATATTCTTGTCCTGTAAGTCATGAAGTTTATTGGTAAAATGTTGAGTAAGTCCAAAGGATTTATAAAATGTAGAAAATATTTTACTGCAAAAAAGAGGAATATTCAAGATTTGACCTAAAATACTGAATCTCAAAATATGAAGGTACTTCACAAAGTTAGTGGAAAATTGAATTAAAAGATAATACAAATCTTTTTGTGAACTTTTTGAAGCCTCCTTGTATATTAGAACCTTTAGATTCGCAAATTGGAAAACTAATAATATGCTTCTTTAAACTAGTAGAACTGAGCAATTAATTGCACATCTTAATTAAAATGAATAAAAAGTTACAAGAGGCAGAGAAATTATTATCACATCTCTTTTGGGATAGGTGCTCAGTTTCCTTAGTACTATCTCATTTGTTTTAAATCTTGGGCACTTGGTCTGGTGTTTATTTTCATAATTGGGTTAAAGTCTTTGTTTAAAGTTCTTTCTAATGGAGAACAGAGCCAGTGCTTTTAATGTACATTTTTATAATGGGAAAATGATACTAGAATGAATTTTGAAAATCTAGTTTTGACAACAGGTTTAAATCACTCTTTTTAGAGTGGAATGCTTATAGAAAGTGTGCTTTTTACTGGGACATTAAATTGCAATGTGTTAGGTTTGGAAGGTCATTGAAAAGGGAGGAATACAGGCATCTATCCTAATTGTATAGGTGACTATGAACTTCCAGCCTAGGGCTAGTGTAAAATTACGAGACAGTGCTAAACATGAAGCAACCATCTGAAAAGAACTCTCTGCAAAGGGTCTCTAAAGATATTGGCATGTTTTCTGTGTTCCTTTCATTTCTACATCCCATTACTTTCCTTGTTGCTTCCCAACCTACCACCCATTTTTAACCCCCTTAGTTCTGTTGAGAAATCATAGTAAATCCTCTGATGAAGGAAAATCATGTCATGTGACCAAGGAGACTTCCTAGGAGGAGGAGAAAACCTGGAATCACTTAGCCAGGGGGAAAAAAAAAAAAAAAAAAAATTCCTCTCTTTGAGAATGGTGCCGATCCTCCGGTCACAGTTTTCATAATGAGCAGTGAGTTCAGATGGGGTTCAGAGAGCAGACTTTATGAGTTACTCTTTTAGAAAAATATGTGTTTTCTTTTCTTTTTAATCTAATATGAATGTAATGTGCTTGAAACACATTTAGGTTTGTGATCAATGTGCCTAGTGCCCTATATTGCATTGCTTCTCAGTGATATTGTCACCTCTCTCTTCTCATCTCTCTCTGCATCACAGTCTATATAGAAAGGGGCCCAGAAACTAGACTTCAACTCTCCCTATAGCCCATCTAACTACCTAAATTTAATTATATTCAAACATTTGCAATGAGAACTGTTATTGCTGTAGAATAGAAATCTATTTTTCTATTTGAAAAATTTCTATAAATATTTTGCCAAATAGAATTACTTAGGTGAGAATAAAGTTAAATGATTAAATATACATTCAGAACAGCAAGAGAAGACTTCATCTCTAGAAACATGTAATTATGTATTTCCTCTGCTGAGCAGGAGACTGACATTTTAAACGTCTGCTGTTTGACAGCTGTGGTCAGACATCTCTACAGGGTTGAGCCTGCTCATTAGTGCCACATTAACCTTAACTTTGCCTCAGGCCATTAACTAGCAAACTGCACATTTGACCTTTGTTCTACTGATATTTTCAAACAATGTGCTAGGTACTGCTTTTAATTTGGGTTCTGTCTTCTGTGTGGACTGACTTTAAGGGTAGAAAAAATCAATACATGTCATTAAAGAAAGAAACGTGGTCTGAGACATTCCACAGAGAAAAGTTTCATTTGAAAATAAGATTCTTCTCCAGTACTTTTCCTGATAATTAGCTTTGGTCAAAATTAGAAATAGTCTCTTCCATATTGTATTCAGTGGGAAAGAAGAGAGACCGTGTAATATGTGACAATTTTAAAATATTTTAAACAAAACACATTCCCACTAGATGAGGACATGAGATTGAGAAGTGTATGTTATGAACACAACTCTGTTCTCAGCACTGTCTAATTAAATGAAATGCAAAATCAGATGGAGATTAGAGCCACATGCTTAAAGGCAAATAGCTCCCTAGATCAGCAAAGTTTGAAACACGTGGTTGCCAGTCTTCAAACCATATGTATGGGGAATATGTCAGCCTTGTATATTTGAACTCACAAATTAGCTCAGTGAAATATTTTGATAGTCTATGCTAGTGTTGCTACATCCAGTTTATGAAATATTAGACAGCTATATAAAAAGTAGTAACACCAATATTTATTAATTTGAAAGGGGTTCATGATATACTGTCAAGTGAAAAAAGCCAAGTTCATGAATGTGTATAGCTTGGTACCAATTTTATAAAACCAAACCATCTCTTTATCTCTATCTCTCTTTCTATATCTGTATGTCTGTCTGTCTGTCTAGTTGCTTGTTAGTGCGCACGTAGAGAAAGACAAGGAAAGGTAAACACCAGGCTGTTAACGTTGGTTACTTCAGAAGGAAGGACGGAAGCACTATGGAGAGAACAGTTGTTAACTTGCCCTTCATGTACCCTTTAATTATTTTACTACTTAGTAAAAGATAGGTTACTTTTATAATTAGAAATAAAGTTAGTTATAATGGTACAGCCATTTGGAAGCGTTGCTCAATTTTACAGTAGTAACTGGGCATTCCTATGTCAACAGACCCAGAAAGGACCAGTGCAGGTTGGGTTGCATTTTCTTTTCTGTTTTCTTACCACGTGGTACTTCAGGAGACCTTTCTGGCACTGCTGGCCTCAAGGGCATGAGAAACAATGAAGCAATAACTATGCTAGTCCATGTTTCTCCATTGCCTTTAGTAAGCTCAGGGCAAACAGAGCTGCAGGCTATGAATGAGCAATTGTGCGACAGCCTTTTCTACTTTCTGCCCTAGCTCAGTGTCCAAAACCGGTCATTAGCCAGTGATTAGAATTTACTCCACTCCCTGCTTTCTGCCACAGACATTTTAGAATGGTCAAATATATAGACAACTCCTGTGTGAACATATTGCATTCTAAGCGCAGATTTCGGCAGAAAGAAGGGAGATATCTGTCTGTGTTTTCTAGCATAACAAACTACTAATAAGTGTGTTTTGTTGTAAATATAGTTTCCATAAATTTTTTAAAATGGAAATATTTTATCTAAAGATTTATTGAACTTTGATTTATCAAACATCCACTATCAGCCAGACATTACTCAGTGGTGGAATTTTTAACTAATTAAACAAGATGGTGAAGACTGCACTCACTAAATGTGTGACTAAATGATCTCTAACTTAGTTACTTTTCACAAGTCTTTTTGTTTCTTAGCTTTTCATTTTCCTTGTTTATAAAATAAGAGGGTTGGACTAAATCACTGGCTCTCCAGACTGGCTGCACGTCAGGATTCTGTAGGAAGCTTTCAGAAAACCCAGAAGCCCGGGCCTCGCCCCAGACCAATAAAACTGAATTTCTGAGGGAGAAATCTGAGAGAGATCTAGGTATACAGTTTAAAATGTTTCCTTGGTGATGATAATGTGCAGATAGGACAGAGAGCTGTTGGAACTGGTGATCTCTAAGGATTTTTCCAACTCTGTCTTCATAATAAAGCATATCTGTGATGTATTAATTATGATAGCTATCTTCACAGCAGTGTGACTAAATATTAATGTGTCACCACATATTAATTTCAACATTACATATAAACAGGAGCTGTCGTGAGCCTGTTTATTAGAGTACGGCACAGCTTGCAGACCTGTGGGTTTTAGATTTCTTCCATTTTCTGATGCAACACACCGGGAAGGTCTGATATTTTCCCACAATCTAGGAATAGGTCCCCTAATTTAAAGTTTCTTGAGCCACCTGTGCTCTTTAAGAACTTTAAATTATCATTATTATTTTCTAAAAATGTATTTCTTATAGTAGCCTCTAATTCTAGAAGCTTTTAAAAACCAAGACTACATCTGTGGCTAATTCACCAGGAATTTAAGTGCCTGTTGGGTACAAAACTATGACCCAAACCCTGTGGATACAAAGAAGACATGGTTCTTGCCTTTTAGAGAACATATCTCTATTCGAGAAGGCAAACTTGCAAACAAGAATTATAACACCAGATAGTAAGGGCTGTAATATAGTCAAAGACAAGTGCCAGTGAGAAACAAGGACAAACCAACAACTCTGCCCAGATCGATCAGGGAAGGAGTTGGAGAGCAGATGAAGTTACGCAGGATCTTGAAGGGTGGGTGCACGGATGAGAGTGAAGGAGAAGCAATTCTGGGTGGAGGGAGGAAGCTGTATTTGCTAAACCTGGAAATGTGTTGGGTAAATATTGAGATGTTTTATGCAATGTGAATGTAGGTGTTTGGCTTTTGCTGGGGTGTCTGAGTACAGCAAAGGGGGCTTTCATGGAATGAGGCTAAGGGGTAAAGGGTGGAGAGGTGATGTACCATGGCAAGGCATTTTAAGTTGCTTAGCATTTAAGAGCAGGGTAATGGTATGGCTTATTTCTGAGGCTGATTCTGGTGACAGCATGGAGGATGCAGTGAAGGGAAAATGAGAGAACAAAACTAGAGGCAATGGGACCATATGTCACTGTTGCATGCCCAAATGAGAAACTGCAAATTTTTATGTGACCCTGACATAGGTTTTGAATAAATATTCAGACAATTCAGGCATCCGATTTCCTTTTAAATATTTTGAAACTGTTACTCTTGATAATTACATTTGATTTCTGTATTCTAGAGATATCTCAAGGCAAAGTTGAATAATCAACATATGTAACACAGTCCCTGAAAGATAATTAGCTGGAACTTCTAACATCTCCCTGCATTTATTATCCTCCTAATTTTAACTGGAAATATTCTTATGACTGTAGAAAATAATTGTAAGGATGTAGTTACTCTCCCAGCAACTTAAATTGAGAATCATCCTAAGAATATAATATTTTATTCATTGAGATATTTTATGTAAAACTGAAGAAGTCATGTGCATGGCAGGTCAAGCATTGAGCTGGGAACTGAGGGGTGAATTCTTGTGATGGGACCAACATTAATTGGTTCTTTGGTGGTAGATAAGTCTTTTTGACCTCACTATGGCTACTAATGTTTTAACCCCTTTATTTCCCACCAATTCAATTATTATTTTTTTATATCTAATGTAGATCTCCTGCTCCTTCAATTCAATTACGTTTTGCAACACCTGTAATTCCTGTGACCTAAAAACTGCCAAACACAGAATACAGTGTTCCAAGTAGGATCTCCCCATAAACCTTAAAACTTATCTCAACATTCACATAGACTTTCTTCCCTTATTTTGGTCTCAGAGAATTTTCTCCAAAGCTAACCACTATGTTTTCTGTAATCCTCCCCTCTCTCTTTCAGTATTTGTGATCCATCAATTGTTAATTTTCAGAATTTTTCAGAATTTGTGATCCATCAATTGTTAAATTTCTTTTCTTGTCTCATTGTTATCAGTTAAGACAGACTAAGCTATGATGTCGTAGCAAACTACCCAAACATACCATTTGTTTAAAACAGTAAAATTGTGTTTTTGTTTGCAACCTGTGCCCGCTTCAGATCAGCTGGTGTTGCAGCTCATGTTATCTAGGCTTTAGGACTCAGACTGACAAAACAGCCTTCATCTGAAACATTGCTGGTTATCATGGTAGAGGGTTATAGAAGCTGGCAAAGCCACACTGGTTCTCGAAGCTTAAGTTTGGAAGGAACATGCATCACTTCTGCCTACATTTTATATGCCCCAATGCAAGTCACATGACCAAAACTAAGTTTGAAGGGGACGTATGCCCAGAAAGTCGAGAACTGTAATATTTGGGAGCAAGTTAATGACTGTGTACCCTTGTTATCTCCTCCCCTTCACACACAAGTATTTTCAAATATCTTTCATATTCAAACAAGCATAGATATAACACAAACAAAACTCCTTTGATTTTCCTTTTTGGCATTCTCCACTTCTAGTTTCTGACCCTCTTTTAATGTTCAGCATACTGCAAGTCTGAAATCTATTAATCTACTTCAAATGCTTTAATTATTGTATTAGTTTGCTAGGGCTGTGAATTAGTTTGTTTTCTGTTGCTTATAACAGAGTACCTGAAACTGGGTAATTTATAAAGAAATTAAATTTATTTCTTACAGTTTTGAAGGCTGGGATGTCCAAAGTCCAGGGAACACATGTGGAAGGGTCTTCTTCTACAGCAACACAGTGTCACATGGTGAGAATGGGTTGAGCAAGAGTGAGCTAATAACCTGCTCACTTGATCTGCTTTTAAAGAACCATGCCCATTACTACATGAACGGGTCAATGCATTCTCTAGGGCACAGTGATCTAAATCTAACCACCTCTTAAAGGCCTCACCTTTCAAATACCATAATTGGATTTCCCACCCTCTTAACACTTATAGTGGGGATCAAATTTATTTCCAATGTGTGAACTTTTGGGAAACACATTTAACCTACAGCAGGATGCCATAACAAAATACCACAGACTGGATAGCGTAAGCAACAGAAATGAATTTTCTCACAGTTCTGGAGGTTGAAGTTCATGATCAAGGTGTTGGCAGGTTTGATTTCTCCAGGGGCTTCTTTCCTTGGCTTGCAGATGGTAAATACGTAATATAATTACTGTGCTAGCAAGAACATAAACCATTTTTTGATCAATCATAAGTTAGAACTGAGTCAGATTTATACTTCTTGCAACTGTTTTATCACATGTCTGTTCAAACTTTGCTAAAAATTTGGTTAAATACTCACCAAATACTTGCCATGATAACTTTTGATTTTCTCTGTGATTTTTAATGTAATCTATTTAAAAATAATATTTATTCTTTCTACATATTAATCTGGCAATTTTCATAAGTAGTTTTTCAAATAACAAATGGGAGAGAATTATAAAATTAAGGCGATTGAATAACAGTGCTGTCAAATTTTGATTTAATTTTTAAATTTTGTTTACTCCAGCTGTAATTTCGAGTCATTCCTCCTCTCATCTCACTTATAAAGAGATTATGTTCTTACTTTAAATAGGAGATGCAATTTAATAATTGCTACATTTCAACCTCTCTTCCCATGAATCTCTAAAATTTTTTACTTCTAATGTTTTCTTCTCTTGCTCTTGCCTTCTAGTCTAGAGGGCATCTCCTCTGTAAAAATCTAAAGCTTTTCATTTCTTTTTCCAAAATGTTTGTTTATGTCAAAAAATTGAGAACCAAGATCTTAAGGACTTAGTCTTTTGAAATGCTTAAACTCAAGTTCATCATACTCTGAAGTCTTGGTTTTAAAATTCAAAGTCTTGGCTTTCTAAATAATAAAAATAAAACAAAACAAAATCCAAAAAACCCCTTTTTTGTTGTTGTGGAATTTTTCCTCCCATAATTGACAGGGGGAAATAAAAAACCTTAGTTAATATATTAAATGTTATTCTTTTCAATAGCTTTTATTTTCATGCTTCTGAAATATCCTACATATCTGGGTCTTTTGGTCATATTTAATAAATATATTACTTTATGTTCTTAGACATCAAAGAGAAGATCCACATAGAAAATAACCCAAATCTACTAAACTTTGAATCAGCAAGCAATCAATTAGCATGTTGTAAGCCTCTGACACTTTCTACATAGAAAAGAAAATAGTAACACTGTGGTTTAGATGTCAACAGCTAGTGAGGACTTTTAGGGAAGATAAATGATGTGTGTGTGTGTGTGTGTGTGTGTGTGTGTGTGTGTGCATGTGTGCACCCATATATACTATTCACAACCTCTTGGACCTGGAGTTATATAAGATTCATACCCAGTGAAAAGTTTTTTTCAAAGATTAAATTCAAATACAAGCATTTTAAAAAATGATCATGTAATTTTTGTCTTGATTGTGAGAAAAGTATTTGAAATATATGAAAATAAGTAGAGAAAATAAAAAAGTTGCCTTGGAAACATTATGCATAACACTATATGCCATTTAAGTTGGCCTTTGTTATGGATTTTTGGTTTTAACTGTTTTCTTTGTCCTTCTGTTCAGAGAATTTATCAGCAGCCTTCGACTGTACCGGTCATTTTACAGAGGCCTGGCTGATGAGCTTTGTGCGAATGAACTGGCTGCTGCGGATGGACTGCCCTGCTGGAATGGAGAAGACAGAGTGAAAAGGTATTTTATGTGTAGTGGTCTGTGAAGACGTAATGGCTACTTTCATCCTTCCTTGCTTTTCACAAATCTTGAATAGGTTACTTCAGTTTTAACTTTACCACAGAGGTTAGAGTTTATATTAACTCCTCTTTAGTTCATTAAAAATAAAAAAAAAATTAAAAAAATCTGATCCTTTTTGACATTTTAAAAATATAGCAGCAGTCTGTGGTGTGTTGAAAGTTCTCTGTGCTTTTCTACCTGAGTAATCCAACAATTCCACTTATCTGCCATCCAATCTGTCTGTCTTGTTTATCAAATTTTTTTAGTTTAAATTTATGAGTATTAGAAAGTGTAGAAATTCCGTGAAATGTGAATACCCATGCAAAGATTCATCGATACATGGATGTGTGTTTCAGCAGTGTTATTACGTCCATCCTAAATGGTCTGTGTGTATGTGTGTGTGTGTAATCGTGGGGATACTTTTGTATACATCTGTTTGAGGCATTGTTTATTGGTATGTTTTCAGTTGTTCTCAAACTTTGGAGTAAAATATCAATTTTACCATTTTTCCTCCCTGTCTAGAATTTCTTTGACAGTTTCTTTTCCTTTGCTTCCAATAATTGATTGTACTCCCAAGTAATCTCCTGAGCTTAAGAAAGTCATAAATTCTCCGTCTGTGATCAGTAAAACTGGTTGGCAACTAGTACTTTTTTTCAATGCTGGTGATTATTATAGATTGTAGGATGATGAGGCTTCATGTTCAAATTTGAATCTATCCTTATTTTTGGATTTGGATTTATTAAAAGGTATATTTTGAATTTGAATCTGTTTAAAATATACTTCATTTTGAGCAGTCAGCAAAAAAAGAAAGAATGTTAGGCTTTCTGAGTTATGAACATCCGTACTCCATATGAAGATGGGTGGTTTGGTTACCGCAAAAGCCATGAGTTCATTTAAAATGCTATTTAGCAAATTAAATTTACTATGATAATCATATACTCTGATTAATTTTTAATATACATTTATATAATAAAAGCTGTCTACATATTTCTGGATGGTCATATTCATTACTGTTAAAAGTTATATTTCTGAAATACTAAATGATTATTTTATAGTTAACATCTGAATATTGCAGAGACTATTAGAGTTCACAGAAAAAAATTATGGAAGGTAAGAACTGTAATTAAATGTAAATAAAATATTTGGCTGACATGGCTTGCTCTTTTATCATTATGCTCCTTGGACTATGGAATCTACAAATTTTCTAAATGTTTCTTTTTACTTTTACTGAGAGTAGTCATAGCAGGCGTGGTACTTTGAGTTTTTATAGTATCCACGTCAATAGATTTCTGCTTCATAGACCCAGTAATTAAATTCTACTCTGACATAATTCATCTTTTCACATTGTTCAAACTGGAATTTAACTTTTTTGTGTGTATTACTATATTTCTGCAAGGACTAATGAGAACCCCATGCTGTTAAATGAGCAATTCAGTATTTAATATAAATATATTTAATATATTATATTACATCATCTGAATCTACAGCTGCAAGAACCTTAGTTTCAATTTGTCCCATTCCTCTCTTGACTATTTGGTCTGGGGTTTGTGTAATAGGAAATAATATTGAAGAAATTAATAATTTGGGAAAACTTTTTAGAGGGTTAGTATTTTCAACTCAAAGAACATATTTTCTTCTACATAATATATTTTTAAGACTTCATTTATAGTTTATGAGTAAATATCTTTAATTTGCTTCATTTATAGTTTATGAGTAAATATCTTTAATTTGTTGAGTAAACATCTTTAGCAAAAATTCTCTATGGAAAGTGTCCACATTTCTGTTAAGCAAAGTGAGTGATTCTTAGTATTTTTATTTTCTTTCAACTCAGGACTTTCCTTTCTTATACTACTTGGGCCTCCTGTCTACTGGCCACTTTGAAGTGAGTAGAGACTTCAGTTTCGTGAATAAGCTTCATTTTGCATTAATCTTTCCTCAAATAATTCTTCTAACCTCATTACCTTCATGGACTTTTTCTTTTCCTTGAGGATATTTTTCTCTTTCATCCCTGTCCCATGGGACCCCACCGTATTCCTGCTCACCTTGGTTTTCAGGGCCAACAAACAAGACTCATACATTTTTTGGTATGAGTCATCTGCTGTCATCTCTGGACTACTTGCCAAACAAACGTGTTTCAGCCCTGATAATTTTGTAGCAGTGAGCTAAGGGTTTCACAATCATTTCCTCACATAATTCTCCTGAGACTTTCCTCCTTAATGCTCTAAAGTAAGTTGATTGGGTTACACCTCTTTTCAATTTGATGTTGAGAAACTTTCATGCGTACTTTGACGTTTTAAAAAATTTAATGTACATTGTAATTTCATTCATGACTCAGTCAATTCTCAGTGTAAATTTAGAAGAGGATTTTTTTATAAATGGAAACTCAATGATAAAATCTAAATACCCATCAAATCTAGTTGATTGATTATGGTATATTCACCATAGAATATTATGTAGCAGTCAAAATTATGCATATTTATATTTGCTACTGTGGAATGATTTCAAGTAATTATTAAGTAAAAATATAGCTAAAAACAGGATAGTACATAAGTTACCAGAAGATTTGTGTAAGTTAAATAAATATTGGTATTGGTTCTGCATAGAATATTTCTGGAGGGGTACAGGAGAATTATTAATATGCCTAATTCTAAGACAAACTGCTGGGGGAGGGCTTTTTTTTTTATTTGTATTGTACATATTTACAAGGGTATTTTAAAAAGTTTGTGGAAAAGTAGAATTAAAAGATAATATGAAGCTTTCCATGAACTTTTTGAAGCACTCTCATTTTTAATGAAAACAGGTATTACGACTGTGCTAGAATTATGGGCCATTGTTGTTTTCGTGTTTTTTTTTTTTTAGCTCACTATAAAAAAATTAAAAATCCACTCTGTAAACTTGCTATTTATACACTTAATTTCTGCTAATTTGGATTTTCATCGTAATTTTGTGACATAGTTTTGTCAAAACATTAATGAGCATGTTTCAATATTACACTATTGAATCTACACGAGGGTTTCTATATAGAATCAAGTCCAGATGACTGTTACAATCTAAAATTATTAACCACTTTCTTCCTGAGAAAAAAATGAACTATGAGTATAGCCGTGATCAGTGCTGGAAAGCTCTAAGTAATGGTCATATAAAATTCATTTCAGAGACCTGCAGTTAGTTGAGATAAATAACACCATTCAATTTTGAGGAAATGGATACCAAGTAAATGTGCACCACACTTGGGGATGATAGACTATTTTCCTTTTTTATGGTGGGTTATAATACTCAGCAAATTCATTCTAGAGAAATTATGCCAAACACATCAATAAGCTAAATTGGTGGGGGATATTGAGTCTATCATTCATTATATGAGTGAAGTGATTATTTTGGCAAGATTTCTTCTCCTGCAGGCATTTTTTAGGAGGTGATTGATAAGATTATTTATGTGCACAGACGTGCTGCTTCGAAGAACAGGAGAACCATACAGAATGTTTCAATAGCATGACAGTCTTGTAAAATTGGGCGAAATCACCTGTGTGTTTATCAAGAGGTAGAATTCCTTTATGATTGTAGATGAAAATGTCTCAAATATCTGTAGTGTATAAGGAGAGTTTAATTTTTGAAACAAAATCTATTTTAATTCAAGTGATTTTAAAGACTGTATTCCTGCCATAATTTCTGCTGCAACACTGAGGTCAACAGTTCAAACAATTTCTGGTTCAAGATGAAAATGTGTTATTGAAATCTACATTTTCTACATCTTTTAAAGTCCCTCATCTTTCCCCCTCCTGGAACAAAAGTTTTGTTCATCATGGAACAAAACTGTTCTCTGAAAGGCATGCCCGTCTCTACTCTGTTCTCAGTTCTCTGTGATTGCAAATTGATTGTTTGATGATTTATACTTGTCTTTCTAGGCAGTGAAGTTCAGGTGACAGCTCCTTAATTACCAGGGCTTTCTCTCCCCTTTGATTAATAGACAGATAATCCAGTAACTCTGCCTCAATCTCTAGGAATTTATGACCTCCAGCACAACTTTTAAACTAACCAGTATTTGTTAAGTACCCTTGTAAAATTAATAAGCCAAATTATTTCTACTTCGTCTTGATTTGGTTTAATGTTCCTGGGTGCTTCTTTCATAACCCAGTTTATTCTTTTCTAGCTCTTACGGTAAGGTGACCCTTTTCCACAACTGATTGTAATTGAATTTTAAAAATCAGATAAAAATAGAAAATCTTGGAAATCTCTTATATTTTGTACTTACCTATTATTAGTTTTCTTTCCTCCCAGGCAATGACATTTTTCCTGACCATAATTTTTTTAACCCCAGTTTTTTCCCCCCTTTTGCCCATTATCTGTCAGGAAAGTCAGTTTATTTTCAGTCTTTCTTTTTTCTTCCTGGCCTTGCAGCATTCAATCATATTTTTCCATTTTTTTAACATCTTGCCTAGTTTCCAAATATTATGAACTTCATTTAAAAAACAATCAGGCTTTAGGATTGTTCTGAATTTTATTAATGTAACAACTGGTTGCTTTTCCTATGTTCTTGAGCAAAGGCAGTATGCTCTTCTTGACTTAAACACCCGTCTGTTTTCTATTTCTTTTTTTTTTCTTTTTCCTTGCAACTTCTACCTGTCCAACCAGGTTTCTAATATTGTTGAACTATACCATCCTAATAATCATCATTGTTATAATACCTATGACCTATCATATTTGGTTCAGAATTAGAGATTGCTTAAAAAGTGTGATTCAGAGACAACTTCTTCTCCACCCCAGCAATCAACCATGGAGCCTGAAATTCCAACTATTAACAGAAGAATTTTCAAATAAATTATTTTCTACATGCAAATATAGAATACTCCCACTTTCTTCTTGAGTCCTAGTGAAATAAATCTCATTTGTGTTTTATTTTAACCTCTACTTACTTTTTTTTTGCATTTGTGTCATACATATTCTTTCTTTTTCTCTACTGTAATTTCTTTTAGAATAGAGCTCTTGTATTATCTGAAAGTCTAAAAGTGATTAATACCATTGAACATCTATGAGTAATTTTTGAAGATAACAGAACTCTGAGGAAACAGAGTTTTTATAAGCATTGCTGAGAATGAAGAGATTTGGGACTTTGGGATGCGGCTTGGTGATAACACTTTGATGTGTCATATGTGGGTCCAAAGTGAAAGTGGGTGCCTGAAAGAAAGACTAGCAAGAGGGAAGTGAATCATAAAAATTTCTGCCTATGTCTGATTCTGGATGCTGCTTTTTTTCCTTATGTAACATTAAGATCATCTATATCCATAGACATTTTTGTGAAACTAAGTCTAAAGAAATCTATGAACCTCAAAAATTTTGGATTACAGACATATGAGTTGGGGACATCTCTGTCAAAGAAAATGAGGCACTGGTGTTGGTGGGGATTGGGGGGTTGGTTAAATTGTACAACGGGTTTCCCAGGGTCAAAAGTCTTGCTTACCATCTTTAAGTAAGGAAGGAACTTAAACACTTCTCCATTGTGACAGATATGAAAAGTGTGGTTTTAGATATATCATAAGGGATTGTAGAATTCATCATATTGCAGATTCCATATTCTAGTACAAGTATGGCTGATTGTGATTTGCAGGATTCTTGGCTGTGCACTATCTCTACACCACAGTCAGTTTCTCTCTGCCTTACTCTAGTACACTTTCTTGGAAGATAATTTTTATTTAAATGGCAGTTGATGAAGTAGTTATCCCATGGTTTGGGTCTATAGCAAATCACATAGGAGATATTATGAAGAGGATGCACATTTGATCAACTTTGCTCTAAATCCTGACATTCTTGACTTCTGTTAAAGCATAGGAAAATATCCATTTTTATCAGGTTAATATATACATTTTGAGGCTTTCTAAAAATGCTCCATTAATTTGGCAATAACAACATGGTATCTCATCTTCCAAACTGAGACATTTCTTCTGACTCTTTACTGGCTCTCTGGCTTGGTAATCAGTTGTCTCTTGATTAGCATGTAATCATTACATTGAGAAATCTGGACCCAGAGAGGTGAAAGTAGCAATTGTTTCGTTAAATCCACTCAGATGCTGTTTATACCTTGTCAGTAGAATGAAATCATGTCCAGTTCTCAGAACTTTTTTGATCACTATTAGTTCCTGGAGGATCTTTTGTTACTGATTAGTCCCATTTAACCATCTAAATTCAGTAATGAAAGCATCCAGTCCAGCTAAATAATCAAAAATTTGAGATTCACTTAAAGTATTTGTTCTTCTTTTCCAGTTAGGTTCTGCTCTGGTCTAGGAGCCCAATAGCGGTGTCCATATGTCAACAGTTTTGGGTGTATGTGCCAACTTTATGTTCTCATCCTCCAACCAATAAGCTGGAGAGATGATGGAACAAAAATGAGAGAGAAGGGGTAAAAGAAAAGAATGTTATTTTTGACTGATACTTTTATGATCTCTCATTCTTCCAGGCTTGTCAGGTATTAAGTACTAATGCTCTAGGGCTTTTGTATGCTTAAGAAAGTGCCTCTCTCCTATGGTTTTCTATCTGATGGTAACCCTCTGGCCTCTTTCTGCTGAGATCTCTCAGTACGGTCATTTTCTCCCACGTGGTTTACTCTAGACCATAGAAACCTTGCCTTTCTCTCCTACATCTGGTGGAAACCTATGCCTAATGCAGTTGTCTGTCTTTACTCTGCCACAGGCAGCCAACTTCTGCTATAAGCATGGGTTGCCTTCTGTTTTCTTAAGTATAGGTCAACTACCAGCCCTTTTAAACTTTCCAGCTCTAAGGATCCCTCAAAGCCTCTCTCACTTAGTATAAATTAATGGGAGAGTTACATAGCAGGCCCACCAACTTTCTTCAAAGAAATTGTTTCCTTTGGCTTTTTCAACCCTGGTCCTTTATGGTGGATGTCAAGCTGTGGGACTCAAAATAAGGGATCAGGCATCTGTTCTTCATGTCTAACACCTTAGTTTGGAATGTGAGGAGATATATGCTATTTATTGTCTTGTTCTCAGCTGAAATGGAAACTAAAAAAGTGCTATTTTAGTATTCTTTCACATGTATTTGGAAGTGGTGTGGAGAAGACAGAAAACTAGATTCCATGTTCAAGGCACTATAACAGACCTTGAATGGGAAGCAACAATGTAAGATATTGTCACAATATTTGAGAAACTTTGAATCTAAAAATGGGTAGGAAGCATTTTCCCCATGTGTACACAGCAAGCAGACTCTGAAATAAGAGAGGCTGGAAGTCTCACAGGTTTTCAGAGAAGGGAAGAATTCCATTCGATTGAGGGGATTTGAAAGTATTTAATGAAAGAAGTGACCTGTGACATAGGTTTTCATCCATTTAAAATAACTTCTCTGAAGTCTTTATACATGTGATGAGATGATGTCTGAGAGTACTTTAAAATAATTTAGTGAATGGGGGAAAGAGTGTCCTGCTGTACATGAAGCAAGGTTTCCTGAGTGAGTAGTCATTAGCGCCATGATGGGCATGGGGTATTTATTATCCTGTTCTTCGTGTATTTTTATATGTTTGAAAATAAAACATAATAAATATAAAGATATAGTAATATATAATAAAAATAACTTTGTCAGGTGTCTACTCTGTCACATACACTGTTCTGGACACTGGCGATAAGTGATGAACAAGACAGACATGAGCCCATCTCTCATGTAGATTAGGAGATAGAGGAGATGAACACTGGACAGATATTTACAACTGTGAATGATTTACAAAATCTTGAAGGTTGGATAGAATTTTAACCTGTAAACTTGGAATAGAGAGAGTGGGAGAACATGCATTCTTAGACAAAATGCTCTGAGTTTGGTGGCCTCTAAACTGCATTATTTCCTTTTGTGTGCAATTTTTCAGATTATGTTTTCTCCTTCTCACCACTCTCCTTTCAGCTTCATGGGCATATCCTGACTACTTAAGCCTTTTCTCATTCATTTTTGTGTAACCATTCATTCAGAAAGCCTATAATCTCAGTCCTTAGGAACAAAGGTTCAGGAACTAAGCTACCAAGGTTCTCAATAAAGATCAGCCACTTACTGGTAATATGAATTCAGGCACATCATTAACCTCTAAGTGCATCAGTTTTCTTATCTTTAAAATGTGGCTAGAAGTAATACCTACCTAATATTTGAGAATTAAATGAGTCATTCACCTAAACAATTTAGAATACTAGCTATCACATAGTAAGCATTCAACAACTGTTAAGTCATATTCTTATTAAATAAGATATGCTCATTTACTTCAATAAGAATGAAACTATTGTATTGAGCTTCTCTATTAATTGGATAGGTTCCTTCTTGGATCAGAAGACTTCCATTTGGAAAATAAAGATATTTGTAAAGGTTAGTTTATGATCTAATAAAAATTAGGGATTTTGGTTTGGGAGTAGGAAATAGTCCCTTATTAATACTTTAAATGGTTATTTCATTGAGCTTAGAAGCAGATAAATTGTATCTTCATAGGCAGTTTATTAAATACTTCAACCATGGAGAATGATGGTCTGTATCTTACCCATTAAAACGTATCAGTGTTCTCATGGGTGAACTAGAACTTAGAATACAAAGATAAAGTACTGTAGAGATAAGAGAAAACATTTTATTCCTAAGCAGTAGTCTGGGAATTGTCAATCACTGATTAGTCTTAGAGTTGATCATAATGAGCTATTAGTTGACTTTAAATAAATCTCTGAAACCATGCTAAATTTCAGTACATCACACAACAGATTGTTCTGGGTGACATGACAGTCTTAAGGCTGCTGCACTTGTAGTCATTTCCCTTCATCTGTTGACTTCCTAAAGGGAATATGTATTGTAAACAGAATCCCTCGAACAAAGTGAAGCTGGAGATCAGCCATCATGCCAACGCAGTACAGGTAGACTATTTTTAACTTGTTACACGCTCCCATCAGAGGTTATGAGTACAGGAAGATAAAGAGATAAAAGATAGCAAGATAAAAGTTCACCGAAGTGGAAACCTAAAGGACCTTTTCCCATCTGTTTGGCACAGAAATTGTTATGTCTTTGGAAATACTGATTTCATCACAGTTCCATGCACTAGTGACTTCCAGATTGTGTTATTGCAAAGCAGCAGCAGTCTTCAAGGATTCCAAGATGCCTATTCTTACCTTAGCCAGAACAGTTTCTCATTTATCCTTCATCTTCATATTGAGCTTACACCTGAGAAGCTCTTCCCTTTTCAGTAAAGTGAAGGTAGATTTGCTAAACTATAAAGATAGCAATTTTTTTTCTTAGTCTAGTTCCTGTATTTCCATATCATAGCATATAAATTCATCAATGAATGTTTTATTATAAAGTAAAATGCTAGAAGAGAATTTGAAAGAGACAAGTCTTTTATACATAATATTTTTTTCTTCAGATAGACTACATTTGTCTCATTTAATTTATAAGAATAGCTCATCAGTTATCAGCACATTTTATTTCCCAACCATCCAAATCCTTGTTTTCTGATGCATTTTTCAGAACAAATAAATAGACTTTGTTAGGCATTTTTGAAAAGACTTTCACAATGTCTGACTTGAAGTTACTTGCACATTAATAAATGTAACATTTGAAGTATACTGACCTTTATGTTTTGGCTTGCTTGATTAATATAATTGTATATTAAATTTTTCTGAGCATTTTATTTCCTCACGACTACTCTGAAATGAGGAAATATTTTTATTTCTTTGTTTTCCTGGGGACGTAGATGAATGCAAATTATTCTTTTTTTGAGTGTTTCTATAATTCACTTTCAAAGTTCCATCTTTAATCAAGTGTATATATAATGGCAGCTACAAAGGGTACATGTTATAAATCTTTGAGGTTTGAAAAAGAAAACTCAACAATCTTATAATCATGAAGGAAATTAATCTCAGTTCATCCTTTATAGTACTATACTCTAGACAATGGTTGGGGATGAGGGGAAATAAAATAAGAAAATGTTTCTTTCTACACACTTCAGAAGAGTGTGTAATTTTTTAATAACATATCTATGTATTATGATCAGGAAAGCAGCATTTCTATTTTAAGAAATTCCATATGACTTTGAGTTCCTCCTGTCATCATCAACCAACCTGTACCTGAATAGATACAAAGCTGCACATTTCTGGGCCTCACTTAATGCAGTTTTGACAGCAAGAAGCTCTCCTTCCTAATAAACTGAAGATCTTTGCTAGTCAGTCAGGCATTAATATATAGTGTGTTATTCTGTAAATATATTTATATAAAGTTTTATATAAATTAAATATGAAATGACAATTATGTATATGTATGAAATACTTGTCATTTTTGGATTATTCTAGATCTCTAGGCATTTTTAGATATATTGGATCATTAAATCTACAACAATTTAGACCAAATATGTTTATTTTGTATCAAACAAAAGTATCTCTTTTAGTGAGCACAGCATATTTAAATTTAAAAGCTGTGGCTAAACACTAAAGCGTATGATGCTGTTGGTTTGGAATTGAATCATTGCTGTCTAATTTGAAATCATGCTTCTCAAATTTGAATACATGTTTCTACCTAGATGAGTAGTGATGGTCTGTGGGGTAGAGAGAGCCACAGCATAAGCTTCACCATGGTCAAAGGACTTGCTATGCAATGGCTTGTCGTAGTATATCAGTTAGGGTTCTTAAGAAAACCAGAACTAAGCTATTGTAAAGAGTGGTGCAGTGAACATTGGAGAACAGTTATACCTTTGACTTGACGATTTCCCTTCCTCTGGGTATATTCCCAGCAGTGGGATAGCTTGGTCATATGGTAGACCTATCTGCAATTATTTGAGGAACATCCATACCATTTTCCATAGAGGCTGAACCATTTTGCAGTCCCACCAGCAATGTATAAGAGTTTCTTTTTCTCCACAACCTCACCAGCATTTATCATTCACAGTCTTTTGGATATTAGCCATCCTAACTGGGGTGACATGGTATCTAAGTGTGGTTTTGATTTGCATTTCCTGAACACTGAGTGATGTTAAGCATTTTTTTCATGTGCCTGTTGGCCATTAGTATATCTTCCTTTGAGAAATACCTATTTAGCTCTTTTGTCCATTTTTTTCATTGGGTTAATTGTTTTTTTTGTCGTAAAGTTGTTTCAGTTCCTTGTATATTCTGGATATTAATCCTTTGTCAGAAGTATATTTAGCAAATATTTTCTCCCACTCTGCTGGTGGTCTTTTAACTCTGTTAATTGTTTCTTTTGCTGTGCAGAAGCTTTTTAGTTTGATATAATCCCATTTGTTTATTTTTCCTTTGGTTGCCCGTGCTTCGGGGGTCGTATTCATGAAGTCTGTGCCCAGTCATACTTCCTGAAGTGTTGCAGCACTATTTACAATAGCTAAGAGCTGGAACCAGCCCAAATGTCCATTGTCAGATGAATGGATATGGAAATGCGGTATATCTACACAATGGAATACTACTCTGCAATAAAAAAGAATGAAATACTTCCATCTGCAACAACATGGATGGGCCTAGAGAGAATTATATTAAGTGGAACAAGTCAGACACAGAAAGAGAAATATCACATGTTCTCACTTATTTGTGGGAGCTAAAAATAAATAAATAAATACACAAATAACCTGGGGTGGGGGAGAGGGAAGAAGACACAACAATTACAATTCCTTGAAGTTGATATGACAAGCAAACAGAAAGGAGATTGTTGGGACAGAGGGGGGAGCTAGAGGAGGGAAGGAGGTTTCGGGAATGGGCCACAATAATCAACCACATTGTGTATTGACAAAATAAAGTTAAATTTCCAAAAAAAGAAAAAAAGAAAACCAGAACTAATATCTCTCTCTCTGTCTTAAAAGAGAAGTTCAGGGCCGGCCCGGTGATGCACTGCTACAGTGCGCTGCTTGGGAGCGCGGCAGTGCTCCCGCCGAGGGTTCGGATCCCACATACAGACTGGCCGCTCACTGGCTGAGCGAGGTGCGGGCACAACACCGAGGGTTGCGATCCCGTTGCCGGTCCTGGTCTGGTACGGGCGCGACACTGAGGGTTGCGATCCGTTGCTGGTCACAAAAAAAGACAAAAAGGGGAAAATAAATAAATAAATAAATAAATAAATAAAAATAAAAGAGAAGTTCATTTTAAGGATTTGGCTTATGTGATTGTATGAGCTGGAAAGTTCTAAATTTGTAGGGATAGATAGTAGGCTGGCAATTCCTCCAGGAGTCGATGTTGCAGTCTTCAGTCCAAAGTCAGTCTGAAGGTAAAATGCCATCCTCTTCTTCAGACCTTAGTCTTTTCTCTCAAAGCCTTCAACTAATTGGGTGAGGTCCACCCACATTTTGGAGGACAATACACTTTACTCCAAATCCACTGACTTAAATGTTAATCACATCCAAAAAATACCTTCATTGCAATGTGTAGACTGGGACTTGACCAGACTCCTGGGTACTATAACTTAGCTAAGTTCTCACAAAAAATTAACCATCACAAGTGGTGTCCTAGGTGTGTGCCCTCATGGAGCCTTTGTTCTAGAACTGAGGTGAAGGTGGAGGCTACGTAAGATTAAGGATCTGGGGAAAATGTCTCTGGAGAAATTACATTTAAGCTGAACATGTGGGAAGATCTGATTTTCCAAATAGGGAACGTCATGCTTCATGTGTCTGAGGAACAGAAGGAAAGTCAGCATGTGTGGAGCAGGTAAAGCAAATGATGCAGGCAGATTGTCTGGAGGGAGATTGTGATGGGGCAAGTGTCAGATCGCATAAGCCAGGCAGAAGTTTGGATTCCGTTACAGGTGCTTTGAGAAGACTTTGGAGATTTCAAGCTGCAAGATAGGAAAAAACAAACCGTTTTTCTCTGTACTTACACTCAATACAGGGTATTCTGTGACCTGCTGTGTGCAGGTTTCTCCCACAGCAAGCAATTCTTCAATTCTGTGGACACCAACAGGATGTCCTACAGTTTGATGGAATTTGGACACTAACTGGAGTTAGCACAACCTCATGGGTTATGGATTCAATCCCATAAGACTTCAGATGCCAATTGCAAGTAGTAAGATCCCAGATTACACACAAATTCTACATGAGTTGGCTACAAATTGGAGGTTCCACAACCTCTTTCTTGGGTTCAATTATTTTCTAGATTGGCTCACAGAACTCAGAGAAACACTTTACTTATTTTTGACCATTTATTATAAAGGATACAAGTGAGAAACAGCCAAATGGAAGAGATGTATAGGGCGAGGTGTGGGGGAGGGGGCGTGAAGTTTTTTTTTTTTTTTTTTTTTTTTTTTTCCGTGACCGGCAACGGATCGCAACCCTCAGTGTCGCGCCCGCACCAGACCGGGACCGGCAACAGGATCACAGCCCTCGGTGTTGCTCCCGCACCTCGCTCAGCCAGTGAGCGGGAGCCGGTCTGCATGTGGGATCCGAACCCTCAGTGGGAGCGCCACCGCACTTCCCAAGCGGCGCACTGTAGCAGTGCGCCACCGGGCCGGCCCTGGGGGCATGAAGTTTTCACACCCTCTCTGGGCTTGTCACCCTCCCAGTACTTCCATGTGTTCAGCAACCTGGAAGCTCTCAGAACACCGTACTTTGGGGATTTTTATGGAAGTTTCATCTTGTAATCATGATCAGTTGATGATTGTTTAGTAATTAATTAATGGGTTAGTAATTAATTAGTAAACTATCATCAATTAATTAAGTTCATTTTTAGCCCATCTCCCCTCTCAGAAAAATAGAAGGTGAAGCTCAAACTTCCAAACTTATAATTATGGCTTGTTTTTTCTGGTGACCAGGACCCATCCAGGAGCCCACCAGGAATCACCTCTTTGAAATAAAAGATGCTCCTATCACCCAGGAAATTCCAAGGGATTTATTTTTTCACTTACATACTGGAAAAATCATTAGCTGACTTTAATTAAATTATCATTAAATTTGCTAATTCATAGTGTTGGCCAGGGTATGTAGAAAAGGATATTTCAATAACCCAATAGGGGGGAAACTATTTTTGTGTCTTTGAAGGGCAGCTGGGCAACATATATTGATATTTTAAATGACTTTGCATCAGTCACCTATTTCACATGCATGATTTATCCTCAGATATAATAACATATGTAAGCAAAAGAGTATGCAGTGCACATTCTTTATATATGCATAAGGTAAGAACAACCAAAATTTCCGCTAATAAGGACATAATTAAATGGTTATGGTATATTTTAAAATGGAATATAATTTTGATTATCAAAAAGAAAGAAGTATCCTTACAGTTAGTGATATAGAAAGGCTACAGAAGAAGAGAGCTGGAAGACATGTGTAGCAGGAAGAATTGATTGATTATATTTCTGTGTGCTTTCATAATTTGTTTTACCATGTTCTTTCAATCTTTTTCCAAAAAACAATTAAAAATAAAATAAAATGATTCATGTAAATGTTACATGAAAGTTGTCATATATTTTTATGACATACAGAAAGATGTCTTGTATAGGAACAATATATTGTAAAGCCCATGCATTTCAAATAAATAAAAATTTATTAAATATTTTTTTCAATGTCAAATTTATAATTATTTGAGAAATGAATTGGATAAAACAGAAGGAGTATGGGTAGTTGCTACATTGAATGTGATACCAGTGGTTTGGAGATTAAATGATAGAAGGGGACTTAACTAGGAGTAACTGAAGACTGCTCTGCCAGCCCATTGGGTAGGACCCAAACCTAATGTGGCTGTCACATTTCACACTCTAGATAAAGAGGTGGCTAAGGATGAGGAGAGAACTTCATCACTAGTGTGATGACTTTTCATGCCTGTTTATTTTATTATAGTTCCTGTAGTTCCATATCAGAGCAGGTTTATCAGTGGGTGATTTATGATATTTTAAAGAAAAATGTGATAAAATGTTTCATGATCTTAGAAAGTCATTGATATTGGAGTAGATAGAGAGCATAGGAGTGGTGTGATTAAAAAAGTAAGTTAATCCCAAATACTGGAAAGGTATGTGACGACATTTGGAAATTGGATAGAAATTATTACTTTATATTTAAGTTTCTTTATAAAAAACCATACATTTAGGGATGCTATTGTCCAGTTTGCAGTTGATTATACATTTGCCTTTATTTTATGAAATTTTTATATCAATTTGCCTTATTTTATTTTTTTCTATGCACTCTACTTTTCCCTTAAAAATGTTTTCTTTAATTTTATCTAATTAGTGAAGATACAGCTATTTTTTTATGTCCTAATTCACTAGTGAAGATGGAAGATGTTAAACTACCAATTATATTTACATAAAAATCTTAAGGAAAAATGCAATGTGATGCTCCCCGAAGGAAACAATGGAAGAGGTTATAAGAACTTATGACCATTTGGTATATATTTTTTATTTCCCTAACCTTAAGTGCAGCAGTTCCTAAAGTGTGGTTCTAAAGTCCCAACCCAGATCTCCACTGAATCAGAAACCCTGGGAGTGGGGTCCTGGATTCTGTGTTTTATGAGCCATCCAGATGATTCTGATGGACACTCAAGTGTGAGAACCACTGCCTTATATCATCACAATTACTTTTTTGAGTAATTATTATTTTTTCTAAGATTTTAGACTTTTTTTAAAAAATAGGGAAGAACACATTTCCATCGCAAGGAAGTTTGGATTTCGTGGTCTAACAAATCTTATTGTAGAAATGATATGATATTCTTGTCTGGATGAAGATTTAGAGCAGATTTGGTATCTAATAGAATTCTATTTTGATATACAGAATGCCTTCTACATAATGAATTTTGCATTTCAGATGGATGAAGTCTTTAACACATACCAAATTTTAAGTATTGCATGTTTCTGGAAGAAAAGCACTGATCACATCCTCCAATGGAAATTAATTATTTAAGCCATATTTGGATCTGTAACAGTGCTCAGGAGGTGAAGCATTTTAGAATCCCTGCCCTTTCATACAAATATACAAAGTACAATATATAGAGTTTTGCATAACAGAGGATATTTTGGGATTCTGCATACTGATTGGAATAGACTGCTGAATAACTGAAAATAAATACAAGGTAAAGATCAGTCATTCCTATTCTTAGTATCGCATTTTCAGAAAAAAAATCTGGAGGGAAATTTTACAGTTTATTAATGACAGTACTATTTCATTTAAAAGAAATAAATTAGGGATTGAAATAAAGATTGTCTCTTAGAAAGGTCGAATATTTATATATGAATTTTCAGTGCATGTATTTTGGATAACAATTTCTGTTTTGAGCATGATGTTTTTAGTATTGTCTGATTCTACAACTATAAAATATTCCTTGGCCAAGCATTTTTTGCTTAGTCTGGACCAACATATCAAGCTATTTGTAGAATATGAAAGCTTCAGGATTGGGCAGCTAATTAGGAATTTATTCATGCAGACATGCAAGTCAGCTTCTCTTTGGGACTATATCCAAGTCAACACAGAAAGCCTCAAGATGCATACACAAAACTGATCCATTAGTGTGTGTATTGACATAATTTATCATGCTTTCTTATATGTGTCTTTTGAGAACTATTCACCAACAAACTTTATTATTATTTTTATTATTTACTTATCTTTAAAAAAATTGTAATGCTGTCCCTGGGAAAACACATTGTTGTTTTGGGATTCCTAATTAGCAGTTTCCTGTTCATTTTACTTGCAAATGCATTGCTTTTCTCTCTACAAGTTTTGTTACAGCCCAGATGACAAACTATTCAGCCTCATGAAGATTTCACCAACTAAACAAATGTTTAATTTTTAATTCAAAAGAAACTGAAGAGCAACTTCTGGGTGGTACAGTATGGAGAGAAATCACACCCACCCAGAGAGTTCTTCTAAAAGAATGTGAATATCAGGAATCTTTCTGTCTCTTGTCCATCTTGATGATGCAGATGATTTTTAACTGCATACAAATAACTTGACATTTTGAGGAATGTAAGCTGCTTCCAAAGAGATTCTCAGTTGAAGAATTTCCATTACAGAATTTCGGCTTTTTCTGTGTTGAAGGCTCTGGGTACCTGTGATAGCCTGTGAGCGATGGGATAGTACAGCGCAGGATTCTATAGGAGTATACTGGAAAGGCATCTGGAAGTTAGTCTGTAAGGGATTGTAGTGGATACCATTGTTCCTCCACCCCCATTTGACCTGCAGCACACACTTGACCTGGAACACACCCATCTACCTGCTGCTGGAAGTGTTGGCTGATAACATTTCACAGCTGATACCTTCTGAGCCCATGCACTGCTACTCAAACCCCAGTCATCAGGCAATGACTGAGATTCACGAAGAACAGCCCCTTGGCCTCAAGGCACATTCATCTCTGCGGTTCAATTTGTGCTTCGTTGCTTCCTGGAGGAATCAGAGGAAGCTAGACTCCATCTGAGACCCCCTTTTTGCATAGCTTTTCTCTCCTGCTCCATCTTGAGTCCTTTACTCCCCTTTATCTGAGAGCACTTCCCCAATAACAAGCATACACTTCAGGAAACCTAATGTATCAGAGTGATTTTCATAGCGACCTGTTAACAGCTAGCTAGATGAAAAGGGGTACGGGAAGAGAGAGTATTCCATACAGAGAAGACACCAGCTATAAGGAGAAAATACCAGCACAAAGGGGGAAAAGCAGTTCTGGTGAGAGAATAGAATGATATGAGGATGGATTTGAGGGTTGGTAGGAGGTTGGAGCAAAGGAATCATAATGAGCGATGAAGCTAAAGATGTAAAAATAAACTTTGTAAGCCAAATTACTTCTATATGTGCTTAATGACAAAAAGTTGTGAGAAATCCAGACTATCACCTGTATTTTAGCCTATATAAAATATGTGATATTTGAAATAATTTATGTATTTGAGGTATTTTTAAATGGCATTTTAAAATTAATTCCTTAGAATATGCTACAGAAAAATGGGGCTGCTATCATGGAATTACTCCCAAACTGTCCTCTGTTCGACATTGCTGGTCCTAGCCCTTAATTACAAGGATGGGGCAAGCCTACTGCTGCCGAGCTACTGATCTTCATTGTCATTCTCTTTCCCAAAGGAAGACCTTAAAAATGCAGTACGCAGACCACACTATGAGTCCGTAAAGCATAATTTTTAACTATCATATGGAAAATCATGTATTTATTTATTTATTTATTTTATTTATTTATTTTTTTTTTTGTCTTTTTTCCGTGTCCGGCAACGGATCACAACCCTCAGTGTTGCCCCCGTACCGGACCGGGGACCGGCAACGGGATCGCAAGCCTCGGTGTTGCTCCCGCGCCTCGCTCAGCCAGTGAGCGGGAACCGGTCTGTATGTGGGATCCGAACCCTCGGGCGGGAGTGCCGCCGCGCTTCCCAAGCGGCGCACTATCCAGTGCGCCACCGGGCCGGCCCAAAATCATGTATTTAGTATAGCATTTTCCATAATATATTTTAATGTAACACAAGTTTTAAACATGTTTATCCTGGTACATCCCAAAACCTGTCAGTAACCTATGGAGGTGATTCTTCTAAAGCTGTGCACTTCATTACTGTGTATGTCACTAAGCACAGGTGTATATTATAGCTTCACTGAAACAGCTTTTTAATATGTCTATGAAATACTGAAAAAAATCTGCATTATATCTGACTCCCAAACATGGAACTAAATTATAGGTTATTTTCTTAAACTTAATACTTGTCTACCATTTTGGTTGTAACTAATGTTGCATTTCTATTTGTTTGGATTTTAAATTGCCATCATTTGTGCCTTTCCACAAATACACTGATCTGAAAATATATATGGAGGTAGAGAGTACTGATTGGGAGTTTAACTTGCATTTGCGTTCCTCCTATATTTCATTTTACCACCATTCCTAATGCACTCTGGCCCTGATTTTTTCCCCTCTGAATTTTTATAATAGAGTCCTAGTCCATCTACATGTCACCTCCCTTACGAATTAATTCCCCACATAAGTGATCATTATCTTAAAAAAATCAACAATACAATTTCTTGTTTATAAATTGCTTCCCAGTGTGAACTTTCCTTGGACCTCTGTACTTATCTCTGTCTACTTTCTCCAGCACATATCCAGTTCAGGCATACTGATGGAGTCTGGATCCCTCCAAAACTCATGTGGAAATTTATCTCCAAAGTGGCAGTGTTGGAAACTGATTGAGTCATGGGGGCGGATCCCTCATGAATGGATGATCAAGTCTTATAACGAGGTAACATTTATTCTAGATTTTAAAGGATGATCAAGTCTTATAACGAGGTAACATTTATTCTAGATTTTAAAGGATGATCAAGTCTTATAACGAGGTAACATTTATTCTAGATTTTAAAGGATGATCAAGTCTTATAACGAGGTAACATTTATTCTAGATTTTAAAGGAAGGCCCATGCCAGATGCAGCTGTCCCAGAATCGTAAGCCAAATAAACCTCTTTTCCTTATAAATTACCCAGTCTCAGGTGTTTCTGTTATAGCAACACAAAACAGACTAATACACATACCAAATACCATTTCATATCTCTGTGGTTTGGGGAAAGTATTTCAGTCTTAGAGTTGCCTCATTCCAATCCTTTAAAATCTAGAATAAATGTTACCTCGTTATAAGACTTGATCAACCATTTTCTGTCTGGGGTCCCTTAAAATTGATATATGCCTCTTTGATTGCATTGACTTAAGATAGACTTTACTCACTTGTGTATTAGTCTGTTTTCTGTTGCTTATAACAGAATACCTGAAACTTGGTATTGTGTAAAGAAAGAAGGTTTATTTCTTACAGTTTTGGAGGCTGGGAAGTCCTAGGGCCAGGGGCACATCTGGTTAGGGCTTTCTTCTTAGTGGGGACTTTTCTACAGAGTCCCATGGTGATGCAGGGTATCACATAACGACAGGCTGAGTAGGAGCATTTTTCCACATACTTTCTTCCTTTCCTTATAAAGCCCTCAGTCTGCTCCCTCATAGCCCATTAAACCATTAACCCATTGATCTATGAATGGACTAATCCATTCATGAGGGCATAGTCCTCATGATCCAATCACCTCTTAAAGACTCTACCTTTCAAATACCATACGGGAGATTAAGTTCCAACATAAGCTTTGGAGGGGGCAAACATTCAGACCATAGCACTTGCTTACATATCTGTCTCTTTCACTAGACTATTCCATGAGAGATAGTCCCCAGTTTCATCTAAGTGAAATTCAGATATGTCTGGCAAAGTGAAACTGGGACTATGGGTGGCTAGACCCCTACTCACAGAAAAGATCATCCAGATCTAAAGAGGAGCAGGTACAATGAGTCCTGTGGATAGAAGAGAAGTCCAATTTCAAGTGCACCCTGTGTCTGCCACTTAAATTTCTTACTCAGCTTAATCACCATTGCATTTGACGTCAATGGTAATATGGGAATGAGGAACACTCCCACATTCTAGCGCAGACCACCAGAACATATTTTGGGCTGTAAGCGTTTGTATATTCATGACAGCACCTAGAAGATAATCTGTGATGGACCCGAGGAAGCTGACAGTTTGATCCCTTGCAGAGACCACAACACTGGGTGCAGCACTGTTGTTGGTGCAGTGGCTTTGGTGCCTGCCTGAGCAGGGGTAGACTTCTGAGACACCTTCCAGGGATTCTTCGAAACACCTGATTTCAAGGGTTCTTTAGGGAGCTGAGATCTAGCTTTTTGCAGGCAGTGGTTATAAAGGTAGAAATTAAGTTAATGTGACTTTGTTTACACAGCCTTGTGAGGTCTGGGGAGAGAGTCTGCACATCAATATGTGGAATATGTCTAGTTAGTTAAAATAGGAAACATTACTACTTACTCAAAGCCTAGCCATAGCCAGATGCTTTGTATTATCTCCTTACAGCAACCCTATTAAGGAGGTAACATTATGGTCTCTATTTTCAGAAAAAGGTAGTAAGGATTGGAGACATTATGTCACTAACTCAAGATCTTAGCAGCAGCTAGTAGGAGAGCCAAAACTGGGGATCTGATGCGATCCTTGTTATTTTCATTGTTATGTTCTAGTGCCAGTCCCTAATAAATTACATGGGTCAGTGATGAGCAACTGAATGAGTGGATGTGAAAATAACTGGTGTATTTTTTCATTCAAGGAACAGTGTAGTAGATGTGTACACTGTAAGTATGAATATTTTTCAAATGTCAGTGATATGGCTCCATACGTAATAAGACAGTGTTGAAGTCTACTTTACTGTTCAAAGCCTAATCCAGTACCAACTATCATGCAATCATCAGAAAATTATTAAATCTCTGTCCATAATCCTTCAAAAGCTCTTTTTAGCTCCTGCCAACACACACCTACTTTAACATTGTAATGTGTAACTGCCTAATAAAATTGCTTTTAAAGCCCTTCCTGCTACCATTTAACCCTGAGAACTGTGCATAATTTATTATCCTATAAACAATCAAATCCTTTCCTTTCTCATTTTTGGATTTCCTTTTCTCCTTCTCCCCTACCAACATTGCTTCATTTACTGGATAATATTGAATCAAGACATTTTTATTATTTGTTATTTTTATTGAAGAGGTAGATTCCCTTTTCTTAATTAGCATTTAATAAAAATGGAGTTTGTTACTTACAAAAAAAATTGTTGCTTGTTTTGTTTTTCTTTCCTGTTATATTCTTTTTAAATTCATCTCTGTTTTTTGAACTAGTGTTTGTTGGAGGAAAAAGAAGTTCCCTACTCCAGTTCTTAGTTATGCTCTTATGCCTTGGTGTTGTGATCTGCAGCAAAATATAGTTAACCCTTTAGTCTTCACATATTGGTAGAGTGGAGCTATTTCATGTGAAGTCATATGAACATGTGAATTCATTCTATGTGGAAATGACGAAGGATTATAAAATATCCAGAACTAATTCTATTATCTCATTACTTAAACATATAAGGATAATTACATTCTATGAAGGCCTTGTAAAGTTGTTGATGTATTTCTTAAGTTTCCATCCTCTGTGCAAAATTTCTGTGTATTAAATAAAAGCTTACCTAAATACAAAGATGGATCTTGATTTTGAGAAATTTAGATCTTAGATAGGAACCTGAAAACTCAGTTTTCTTTCGCTCAATCTTTGGGCCTACACTTCTTGCTTTTTCATTTTCCTGCATCCTCAGTCAGCTTCCCTTACCTAAAAACCCTTCTAAAATCCCATTTATCTCAAGACAGTTTCAGAGTATGGTCACGCTACTTCCTCTTCAGTGTAACATCTTGGAGTGGAGTAAGTTTAACTATTGGGACTTCCGGGGATCTCCACACCACAGTAGGCAGCGTTTTTGGAGTCCTCAGAAAGTCAGCTAAAGCTCTGCCCCCACAGCACTCCAGGAAGCTCACCCTCATAAAGATCCGAGAGCTCTTCAAATTCCAAAGACAGCTGAAAGGACCCTCTCAAACACCCACCTTCCCTCAAAGCCCACAGATTCTTATAAGCAAAATTTTCAGAGTATTTTAGGATTCTTACCAAAAAAAAAAAGTCTGCCTTAGCAGTGAAATACCTCACTAGGTGGCCAAATTTGCACATTTGTTCTCTTCCCAACATTTTACAGGACAAACTAGAGAAAATCTTCAGGAATTCAGGCAGCATTTTTGTATGAGTAGCCAGTTTAGGGAAGTCTACAAACCAAAAGCGACACTGAGTATTGAAACCAAAGATTCTGGAGTTGGTCTCCTTCTTCACTTTTGGGTACAAATGGTGAAAAGTTTTGTACCCTGACGAGTAATTTCCATTCCTTCTGTGTTAGGCTGGGGTCTCATTTGTCTCTGGGCTCCTTGCCATCCTTGTAGTTCTTTATCCCATCCTGAAATACCTCACACAGTGGTTTTCTCAAAATATAAATTTGATAACTAAACTGCTCTGTTTAAAATTCTCTAATGCCTGCCCATGGCATTCCAGAGGAACTTCAAGCTTCTTTGCTTGACACCCAAGGTCTCCAAGTTCTAGGGTCGACCGATATTTATCTCAAACCCCATTTACTGTCCCTTTCCCTTTACTGCATGTATTTTCTTCTCAATCAATGCATAACTAATTATAATTTCCTATACATACCATTTAATTTCGTGTTCCATGACTTTGAGCTCGCTCTGTCTTTGTCAGGCATGTCCTTTTACTCTCTTGTCTTTCTTAAAAATATCCTATTCCTCCTTCAGCACCTACCTTACAAATGCATTCCTTTGGAGAAAATTTTCCCAGATCCTCCATATGTTAATTCTGAACCTTGCACGTTTTTCCATGTTTGAACTTTTCATTATATTTTTTACATTTATTTTTTCTATTTTTTTCTTTACTTTTCTTTTTACATTTCTCTCCCCTTTATCCTTCTTTAAGCTTTAAACTTTTTGTTTCAGAAACTCTGCATTATATGTCAGTGTTTCCCCAACAGTTTGTATGGGGACGTGAAGTCAATGCATGTAATGGAGATTTGTCAAGGTGTCAAAGTTGTTATTTAGGGATGTTTCTACTAAAGTTCATCTCTGGGACTGAACAACAGTGAATAGATCAAACTTTATTTTTCTCTTTGTACAATTTTTACTTAATCAATTGCATGTAATTTCATTGTTCTATTTTATCTTCAATTTAATTTTGTTTATAATTCAACATTATGTTTTTCAAAGTCAATGCCACAAATAGAATGAATTAGAAAAAAAAAAAAAACCTTTATTTGTCTTAATGAAAGACATATAATAAACCATCTTGTTCTTATTCCATATATAGCCCCCATCCCTGTAATCTTTAAACACCTCTTTTTTCCTGGGTAAGGGATATGAAGGAGAGAATTACGTGAATAGTCAAACACTATGTATGCATTGAAGCCTGGATGGACTGCACTTCAGTAATTTCCTCGTTATGAGAGGCAAAACTGAATGTGTCAGCCCCCTCCAAAGTTAGCCTCTCTCTTTTATTGTAAAGACAAAGAAGTTTGATAAGAAAATTCAGTTGATATAACCATTACAAAGACACAAGGATATCGGCAGAATTATGGCTAACAAATGGAAAACTAGTAACATCATCGAAATAACAAAGTGACATTCCATAATGCAATTTGCGAAAGGTTAAGTTGATCCACCAACAAACACTAGTTCTTAGCAAATACTGTGTTTTCCTGCAGCAGTTTCCTCAGTATTTTTACATAACAATCAGTAAGTTAACCAAGGACAACTGTCCTTGAGCCAGAAACTTTGCTGTGTTACAATTTTATATCCACAACAGAGACTTTAGCCTGAGGAAAGTTCCCTGTCCTTTGCAAGGTTAACATTTCTATATGTAATTTTAAGAAGTTAGACTAAACCTGAAACTACAGGGCTTTGGAAAATAGGCCCTGTGAAATACATTTGCTTTATAAATGTTAGTGCTCTCTACACATATATAGCCCCCCTCCCTGTAATCTTTAATCATTTTTACATTTAAGAACAAGAATTACTTTTTTATTATTGGAAGAGAAGAGTATAAGAAAAAAAGTGAGATATGGCTAAATGGGAGAGAGTTTTCTCTTGCATGTATATATACATATATATATATATATACACACACACATATATATATATATACACACGTATATATATATATATATATACACACACACATATATGTATATACATATATGTATGTGTGTATATATATATATATATATTTTTTTTTTCTCTCCATTTGATTTGCTACAGCTTGCAAGCTTAGGTGCCCATGCACAAGCTTAATGAAGGCAGAGCAAGAGTTTCATTTCCATAGTCGTCCTTGGCATGATCTTGTTTGTTTTTCAGTAGAATCTGCCACTGTCTTGCATAAGAAAGTGTCCTTATCATAGAAAGTGTGGCTGTTGTCATTTTGAAGCTGTGGTTGCTTTTCCAACACTGACTTCCAGTTTAAAGGAACTGTACTTGAAATGTCAACCCAAGGAAGCACATGATATAGTTATAACAATGTATATGCTGTGCTGAGGATGGTTCCATGCTGTCACCTTTTATAGAAAAGACAGATCACTGATCTGGTTTGATACTCACTAAACTTTTTATTTATAAGATATTCTTTAGGAATGTATCACACAGAATAAATAAAAGGTAGTCTGTGGATTATTTTCCTTGCAATGGAGTCAAATATAAACAAAGCATCCATTTTTTCATAGCATTAGTAATAGTATCATGTGCTTTGTGTCTTCCATACGCCAAGCACAACAACTGACACCTTTGCCTAAATTAGTTCATTTTTTCCCTTTTTCCAACCCTATGAAATAGGTATATTTTCCTCTTTTCATATATGAGGAGACCATAGTGCAGATAAGTAAAAGGCTCCACCCCAGTTTGTATAATTATTAAGTTTAAAGGCTTTGGGTTAAAATTAATTCTGCCAGTTTCCCAAACTTGTGATTTTTAACCTTAGTGACCTCACATTCAATACTCTGCTATAAACAGGACCTTTCCCCTCTCCTTTCCTCAAATAAGGAAGGTTCCATCAAAGAAAAACCTTGGAGGCTGAACTTTTAAAAATTTATTGCACTAGTCCTGATGAATAAGAATGAGACTTTCACTACTTTAGATAATTTACCTCAAGATATATTAAAATATGATTTGTTGAAAGATGTCAATAATTGCATTTATTTCATAAACTATATCATAAGTATATATATATGTATATATTTACATGCAGAATGCATTTTTTTAGTTTGTTTTTGTTAAAATCCTTTTAAATTCCTTTTGAAATGCTGAGGCTCTTTAGGCTGTGTTTCTGGGCATCCCTTTTGTTTCTATATCTTTGGTTGCCATCCAGTGGCAGCAGGCATATACTTCAGTTGTGTAACAGGGAGGAGAGAAAAACCCTCTACTTCCCAAGCAGGCTGTTTTTAATAATTCAAAAGCAAATGGTAGCTGTTAATTTTGTATAACTAATTTATCAGAGTTTCAGCCTTGACCCCCACTGAGTTCTATGAAGATGAAGATGTCACTAGATATTGACAAAAAGGCAGCTAGTTCTAAGTAAGAAGAAGAAAATAGTTTTACTTTTATCAGAAAATGCTCATACATAAAACTATTTCCTTCATCAGAAAATCATTAGAAATAATGTATTTGAATTAAAATTCCTGCCAGGTCAATAATTAGCAAATTTAAATATCAGCAATTAAAGAAATCTAGTAAAATGCTAGCTTTTGCACATTCTTCCCAAATATGTTGTCTCCCCTGTTGGGGGAAGCAATGTACTTAGATCATTTCCTCCCAGATGGGCAAGTTATAGTTTACAGAATGGATATAATTTATAGGAAATACTTTAAAGCAACAGCTTCCAGAGACATCTTAGAAACTCTGTGAACAGAGGCGAGGAACATGTACTGCAATAAAACAAAATAGGATTTATTTAAGCCACTAAAATAAATGAACATACCTGATGGTTAAAAAGTATAGTGTTTGTTCAAAATTTGGGATACTTTTCTTTAAGACCATCTTTTGTTTTAAGTTTGAAGATGAGAAAATGTGGTATCAAAGTAATTATTCAAAAAATATTCTGAATCTGAGTAGAAAGTTGTATGTCTCTGAAACTTTGATAAATTATATCTGGATAGATATTAATTTTATTCTGATTGATTTAACAAGTTGCAGATTGAAAAATGGGATGGATAAAGTTGAGAAAAGTTATTCCACTTAAAATTTCTTATTTGATTGATAAGGAGATCAGAGAGTAGTCGATTACATTAGGTTTATAACCAGTTATGATTATTAGTTTAATTTTAAATTCACTGGTTGGCAATAACCAGATTAGAAAATTTGTCACATAATGCTGGTTATTAAGAAATGGCTTTTACCTTCCACCACTTTACCAATACTAAGTTTTAGATGTTACCAGTGACCTCCACATTGCTCGATCCAGTGGTCATTTCTCAGGTATCTTCTAATTTGTCCCAGCAGCAACATTCAACACTTCTTTACCTGGCTGTTCAGATTCCACATTCTCTTAGTTGTCATTCTACCTCAGGGATCATCCCTTCACCACCTCCTGTGTGAAGGGCTCAGGCCTTGGTTCTTTTCTCTTCTCTTCTCCATTTGCACCAGCGTTCTAAACCATGGCACTACTAACATTTTGGGTCAGATAACTCACTATTGTATGGGGATGTCCTGTGTGAATTGCAGGGTACTCAGCAGTGTCCCTGGCCTCTACCCACTTGATGCTGCCAGCACCTCACTCCCCAATTGCGACAACTAAAAATGTCTTCAGACATTGCCAAATGTCCCCTGGGGAAAAACTACCTCCAGTTAAAAACCACTGACTTATATTCTTTGTGATCTTGGTGATCTCATTCATTCTTACACCTTTAAATACATTAATAGGGTATCGATTAACACATTTGTTTTACTGGATCAGTCTTCTTTTACACATGCCAGGTTTGTATATCCAACTGCCTATGCGACATCTTCAGCTCAACATGTATAGATATCTTAAATTTAAGATGTTCAAAACCAAACGGAGTTCCCCTCTTAAACCTTCAATCTCAGGCATCCACATGTTTTTGATGCCAACTCCAGCCTTTGGTTCCACAGGCTCAGACCCTTGAAGTCATCCTTGACTTCTCTCTTTATCCACATTCCACATTAATCCTTTCAGTACATCTGGATGTACCTTCTAAATATATTTCAAATATATATCCAGCCACTTTTCAGCCAGTGTATGACACTATCATCTCCTTATGGAATTCCTGAATTTCACACTGACATTTCATTAGTTCCTAATTGGTCTCCCTACTTCCACTATTTCTCCTCATTTCCCTTTCTGCAGCCCCTCCTCCCCCACTCCCGCAATGTAATTTCTTCCTAACAAAGCAGGAATGTGTCAGGTTTGTCACCCTCTATTTCAACTATTTTTTCCATTTCTCAGAATAAATGTCAAAGCCTTAGAATGGCCTAACAAGTTCTTGCAGTACCTGGACTCTGTGCTCTTTCTGACCTGCTTTCCTACTGTTCTCTCCTCATTCATTCTGCTTGTTTATTCAATATTTTTTCCATTTTAAAAAATTCTTTCCTCCTTATTGAGTTTTAATAAGTTTTATAAGCATTAAATGTATGTTTTTAAAAAACATTTTTCTAAGTTTGGTACTTGTCTTTTTATTTTGTGTGTGTGTGTTCTGTTTAACTTTTTATGTTGTACTAAGAATTTTTACAAAAACAAAAGCCACAGATATTTCTCATATCTTCTTCTAGAAATTTCACTCTTTAAACTTTTACATTTGTGTCAAGGATCCCTTTAAAATAATATATATGATGTGAATTAAGGGTTGAAGTTCATTTCTTTTTCTATGTGATTATTCTGTTGTTTGGGGGAGAATTGATCTCTTAACAATATTGGGTATATCAATTCATTAAAAATCTCCCTATTTTTGGGCCGAGCCCGTGGCGCACTCAGGAGAGTGCGGCGATGGGAGCCTAGCAGCGCTCCCGCCACAGGTTCGGATCCTATATAGGGATGACCAGTGCGCTCACAGCGCTCACTGGCTGAGTGCGGTGTGGCCGGTCTCAAGAAGGACAAAAAAAAAAAGACCATTGTACTGTTCAGTCGTTCCCGCTGCCTGGGGATGATATGGCACATGTAACTTCCACTGAATAGACAACTGGGAGGCCCACCTCTGAACCCCATGTCCAGTAAAGTGGGTTCCATGTCACTCTCTATGACTATAGGCAAAAAGGAAAAAAAAAAAAAAAAAAAAAAATCTCCCTATTTGTTTGGTTCTTTATCTCCATCATCATTGTTTTGCAGTTTTCAGTGTAGAGGTGTATTAGTCTGTTTCTGTTTCTTATAACAAAATACCTGGAACTGGGCAATTTGTTAAGAAAATGAAATTTATTGCTTACAGGTTGGGAGGTTGGGAAGTCCAAAGTACAGAGAATCCTAATGGCGAGGGCCTTTTTTGGTGGTGACTTTGGTGATGCAGGGTTTCACATGGTGAGAATGGCAGGGCAGAGAGAGAGAGACTCTCATGTGCTGTCCTTTTAAAGCCCTGACAACCACACCCCTGACCACCCCTATCAATCCTTTCAGGGTCCTACCATCTAATCACCTCTTCATGGTCTCACCTTGAATAGGATTTTCTACTTTCTCAACACAGTCACAGTGGGGGTCCAGTATTCAATAGCTGCAACTTTGGGAGTACACAATTTACGCTTCAATGACTTTGGTGGGGGTGGGGGGGCATTCAATACACGGCAACAGGTTTTGCACATCTTTTGTTATATTTATACTTAAGTTTTTTTGCTGTTGTTGTTGTTGTTGTTGTTTTTTCTTTTGGTGGCTATTGCAAATGGTATGGTTACTTTAATTTCAAGTTTCAATTGTTCATTCTTAGTGTATAGGAATACAACTAATATTTTCTTTATTGATCCTACAAAGTTGCTAAGGTTTTAATTAGTTTCCATGTCTCTTTTTAGATTCTGTAAGATTTTCTATAGAGACAATCACATTGTCTGTGAATAAAGATAGTTGTGCTTTTTCTTGTCTAATCTGAAGGTCATTTGTTATTTATTTAATTTTTTTTGCCATTTTGCAGTGGTTAGAATCTCTACTAAATGTTGAATAGAAGTGGTTAGAGTAGATAATTTTGTTTGCTTCTTGATTTTAGGGGGAAATCATTCAGTTTTTTATAACTAGGTGGAATGCCACATGTACAGTTTTATAAAAGCCATTTATCAGATTCCTAGTTCGCTCAGAGTTTTTATTATGAATAGATGTTGAATTTTGTCAAATGTTTTTTCTGCATCTGATGTGATCATATTTCTATTTTTTTAATCTGTTAATATGGTGAACTACATTGACTGGTTTATGAATAAACTAACTTTGGCTTTCTGAGATAAATATCACTTGCTTCCGGTGTCCAGATTTAAAGAATATATTATACTCAGTTGTGAAGAAAGTGGGGGAGAAATAAATTCTCCAGCACTGATGTTGGAATGTAAAAAAGCAAAACATTTTTGTAAGACAGTTAGCCTATGTGTCAGATGGCTTTAACATAATAGTATAATTTCATCCGGCAATTTTGTTTCAAGAAATTGTAAGGGGAAAAAATCAGGGGTGTACATAAATATTTACATACATATATATTTATATAAATTTATGAAAAACATACTTATGTAATTTTCCAAAATAAAAGAGTGCTTAAATAAGTGATAGTGAAATGTTCATATTAACACTTATTTTGTAAGGATAAATTAAATGTAAATTAAATGGGAACACTTAGGTTTAAAATTGCATGTTTAGTATAATCCCCTTGATATAATGAATGCACATATGCTGCCATTATGGATCTGGCCTTCACATCTTGGGCACAAGGGGTGACAATCACTTTTGTATCTCATGAATATTCATAACCAATAAAAAATGAATGCACATATGTATATGCACAGAAGAAACACTAAAGAATATACAGAATAATGCCAATCATTTTTATCTCCTGGAATGAGAGTTTCTTTTAAGTTATATTCTCTAATTTGCACTTTTTGTATGTTTCAATTCCTTTCAATGAATATGCATGTCTTAGTTTTTTTGAGTGGCTATGACAAAATGTCATTGACTAGATGACTTAAACAGCAAATATTAATTTCTTACTCTTCTGGAGGTGGGGAAGTCCAAGATCAAGGTGCAGGCACAGTTAATGTCTGACAAGGGACCTGTTCCTGCTTTGCAGAAGCCTGCCTTCTTGCTATATTGCACATCATAGAGACTGATTGATCTCCTATCATCTCTTCTTTTTATAAGGGCATTAATCCCATCATGGGGATTACTCTCAAGACCTAATCTAATTCTAATTATTTCCCAAAGATCTCACCTCCAAATCCATCACACTGGGATTAGGGCTTTAACATAGGAATATTGGGGGGACATAAACATTCAGTCTGTAGCAATACATTTCTTTTGCAATAGAAAAAAATTAGAAGCAGAAAGTATTTTTTCCCATGTATCTAATTTGTATCAATTCATTTGCATTTTTGGTAAGTGTCTTGCTGCTTAATCTTTGATAGGGAACCCAGTGTTATCTTAATTTTATTTTACTTTGGCATGCTACTTGTTAAAACAGTGATATTATATATATATACATATATATATGTAGGTATGTCATATTGATTTTAATTATCATTAAAAATAAATTACCATATTTTGAGGACTTCTTGGGTTTTTAAATTTGTCTTATCTGGGAGGGCAAAATTTCTGAGAAAATGTTACTGAAGTTTAAGAAATTATGGAGTGTACAGATAGAGGAAGCATGACTTTGTCTCTTAAATTTCAGAATATTGCACCAGTAGTAACACTAAAATATTAAAAACAATACATTTGTGGAAAATAAAAGGAAATATTGCACTGCATGGTGTGTAGTAACTTTTAAGTAGACTTTATTCTATGATATACTGCATGTTGAAATCTTACTAATAAGTGAATTTATGGATATTTAATTCATAATAAGTTAATAAGAAAATTTAATGTGTTTGGGAGTACTTTAATGCTTCCTAATTTACCAAAATAGAACTGTGCGTTTACTCAATATGTCCTTTGGTTACATCATAAAAATAAATATTTGTGTGGCTGCTCAATATGTCTGATCTTAAATAGTATTTATAACGTATCAAGGTAAGGCAGAAAATGAAAACAAGTTTTTCCAGATAATTGAAACTAAAAACACACAGTCATTTAACATTAAATCCTTCCATTATGAGAATTTTGGAATGTCCTAAAATTTTTTTCCCCACTAAATTTAATTTTCATTCCCTCCACAAAAACACTAGGGAAACTTCGGGCCCAAAATACATTCTTTTACAGTGTGAATATTTTTTTTCTTATGTGTAACATTAGGAAAAATATTTAAAGTCGATAAAAATTTATTTAAGGAATTTGACATGTTGTGAATCTTTCCACCACCTTTCAAGATCACCTTAGTTCTTCTAAAGCTTGAGTCAAAATTTATCTTTAGGATAGCCCAAAATTCTTTAGGCATTTTTGGTCTCCACTTGAATATGGCCATATTTATGACAAGTTCAAAAATTCCCCATTTAGAATATGTGGGATCTAATTTCTTTAAGAGATTTACTTCAGGGTCATTTTTACTTTCTGAGTGGAAGGATCTGCCTGGTTCTCAGTTTCAAACATCCTCTGTATTAGTTCATTTTCTGTCACTGATATCAGAATACCTGAAACTGGGTACTTTATTAAGAAATTAAAATTTATTTCTTATAATTTTGGAGGCTGGGTAGTATACTGGCCCCAGGGGGCCCCTTTGCTGAGGGCTTTCTTCTGGGTGGGAACTCTCTACAGGGTCTCGTGACGAATATTATATGGTGAGAACGGCAAGAGAGTTTTCACGTGCTCCCTTGCTCTTCTTATAAAGCCATCAATGCCCCTCCTGGAGCAACCCACTTAACCGTTAACCCATTTCCCCATGAATGGATATATCCATTCATGAGAGCATGGTCCTCCTGATCCATCACCTCTTCATGGTCCCACCTTTCAAATAACTATCATTGGATTTCCCACCCTCTTAACACTTACAATGGGGATTGAGTTTCCAATACATGAACTTTTGGGGGATCCACTCAACCCATTGTGTCCTTTGAACATGAACATGTTCAAATTGTATTTGTTTCTAATCTATCATGCTCTAAAATAGTACAAATCTGTGAGATATATCGATACCTAAGATTAAAAAAAAATTAGGTCTATTATACCTTTAGCAACACTGTCTTTTAGTTTCTTCCCATTGACCTAATAGTTCTCTTACTAAAGCAAAACCACAGAGTTACCCTATGAGTTGTTTCCCACTATGTGCGTTTTAAAAATATATTTATATTTATTTATTTATTTATTTATTTATTTTATTTGACAAGTAAAAACTGTTTACATTTATGTTGTATAACATGATGTTTTGATATATGTGTACATTGTAGGATGGCTAAATCAAGCTATTTAACATATGCATTACCTCCTTACATTCCTATCCTTTTTGTGTGGTAAGAACAATTAAAATCTACTTTCTTGACAATTTTCAAGAATACAGTACATTGTTATTAGCTGTAGTCCCCATGATGTGCAGTAGACCTCTTGAACTTTTATTCATCCTGTCTAACTGAAATTTTGTGTCCTCTGACCAATATCTTCCCAATACCCCACCCCTAGTCTCTGGTAACCACCATTTTACTCTTGTTTCTATGAGTTTGATTTTTTTACACTCCATATAAAAGTGAGATCATGTAGTATTTGTCTTTCTGTGCCTGGATTATTTCATTTAACATAATGTGCTCCAGGTTCATACATGTTGTTGCAAATGACAGTATTTCCTTCTTTTTTAAGGCTGAATTGTATTCCACTGTGTATATATATCACATTTTCTTTATCCACTTATCCACTGGTGGGTGTTAGGCTGATTTCATATCTTGGCTCTTGTGAGTAATGCTGAAATAAACATGGGAGTGCAGATTTCTCTTCCACATTTGGATTTCATTTCCTTTTAATAAATACCCAGTACTGGGATTGCTAGGTCATATGGTAGTTCTATTTTTTATTTTGGAGGAGACCTTCATACTGTTTTCTATACTAGCTATACGAAATTACATTTCCATCAACAAGTCTTACAGGGGTTCCCTATTCTCCACATCCTTGCCAACACTTATCTTTTTATCTTTTGGTAATAGCCATTCTAACTGGGGTGAGATGATCTCTCCTTGTAATTTCAATTTGCATTTTTCTGATGATTAGTGATGATGACCATTTTTTCATTTACCTGTTGGACATTTTTAATATCCTCTTTTGAAAAATATGTATTCAGGCCCTTTGCCCAAGGCATAAAATCTTAATACTTTGTCTCAGAGCAGTATTTTGATGTAAGTTAGTGATGCTTCTCTGGTATATCCAAATCATTCATTCATTTACTTATCATTAATCTTGCATTGAGATATTTATTTTTGCAAATATATTTATGTTTCTGCCACAACCTCTTCTATTTGCTGAAGATACAGCCTTGAACAAATCAAAGTTCTCGCTCTTATGAGCTGATATAACAGTGATAATTTGTTAGTGATATAATTTATAGGATATAATGTTACTGATAATTTCTATATTGTAAAATCAGGACTTTAAAAGGGAGAGAGTGATGTGTGAGTGGCATATTGTTTTAGGTAAGATTTTTACCCATCATATTTTGATTTAAAAGAGGAGAACCACATTTTTCTCTGACATGTTCAGAACATTTTGTATTTCCTCAAATAATCAAATGAAAAGCATGTCATAAAGCAAGATAAACTGAGAACTTCTAATTACCTCTCCACTATCTAAATATTTAATGTATGTTATAAATGCAATGGAATAGCTTTTTTGTATTAGCAGAGTAGTTTCGGGACTCTTGAAATACAAATATGTGTTAATGTATTCTATGTAGCTATTTATTACTTCTCAACACATTTCTTGTAATGAATGGTTGTGCTAATGATAACATAATTTGAGACATAATTCTGGTGAAATTCTTTACATGTCCTTCATATCTGTGTTTTTCCTCATTTTTTTTTTTTTTTTTTTGGTGCTTACATGATCTCAAATAAACTTTGTGTGAATGCAAGTGTCTTTGACAATTTTAGAAAAGGGTGGTCATCCTTTATCCACAGTTTAAATAGAAACTGGGTAATTGTTTTCTATTTTCATAATGTCAAACATAAGGTACTCACTTGTCGAATGATCCTAAAAATAAAAACCATAAGAACAAGAATGAACGTGGTTCAGAGACTAGGCTTTGTATTCCTAACACTTTCATTTCTCCAGTAGTAGTACTGGAGGAACAGAGGGAGGGGATAGTGTTAGCGGAGACCAAGAGCCCTTCCCAGGAACCTGGGTTTATGGTGGTGGCTGTCAGGTGGATGCAGGAAGGATGAAGAGGAAGAGCCAGTGCTATAGTAACTGGAACCGTGGAGAAAGCACAGCCACTACCTAGATGCCCCCTGGAAGGAAGAAGAGAAAAATTAAACTATCCTGGCTTCTCCTATGCTGTAGCACTCACTCCAATATACTCTCAGTGTCTCTCATTGGTCACACCTACCTGGAAGCCAGTGTGCAAGAAAGCCTGGGACATGTAGCTTACAGGGCAGAAGAGAAATGATTGGATCTGAGATCAAGGCAGTTAAGGATGGATACTACCCAACACTATTCTAACTAAGCCTCCATTCTCATATTTCTACTCATATTTAATTCCTTTACAGCAACCACAACTTTATGAGTCAACTCTCCATTGTGCATTTGAAATTATTGCTTTACATAACAGGAGAGATCCAGTGCCAAAGTCCAGCATCTATCTAGATGGCATATCAGGTCTGGATGTGGTTACTCTGGTCTGGTGACTTAAAAACTAAATGTAAAATAGGGTAATATAAGATAAAATAATATCAAAGGGAAAAATAAGTACTTGATTAAAATATGTGGTTTTATACATAACTCAAATGTGTGACCACAGTTCTTGTTTCTGTAATTGACTACAATGTCATATTGATAACTATCACTTCCTTCTTTCATCACTAATTCCGTGTTCTCCTTGCTTTCAGACAGCACACAGAGAGTAAGAGCTTTTGCTTGGCTGGATGATTCAAACCTTTATTCCTGAAGGTTCCTCAGTGTCCCTGCCTTTATTGCATTGCTTTAGTCTTTCATTACCTTTTACTATTGAACATATATAAGAGGTACCCCATGAAACTCCTGGTTACAGAAACAGTCTTTCCTTCCCACACTGTGTAGCAGCAATCCAGCCATCTCTTGATAACCAGGATCAATCACCCATCTAGTATAGTAACACACACCATCTATACTTATTGGTACAATAACAAGAAAGGAACACAAAATAGCAAAATCACTGTCTCAATGTCCAACTCATTAAAATCTCTGGGTCTTCTGGTGGAAGCATTTCTCCCTTAGGGGTTTAAGAACCCCTAACCAACAATGCCCATGACTGTGGGGTTGGAAAGGAAAAATTCTGCTGATAAAGTGTTAATTATAATGAGAGTGGCTACTCTCACTTCCACATTTTGATTCCTAGACCCATGTGTTTTGGCTATTAGAGAAACAGTGTTATATATTAGTAGCTCATTCAAGCATATGTCCCTTCTCTGTGGTCAAATCTCAGCCTAGCAGGACATTATTTTTCACTTGGAGCCACAACTGTGTCTCCAGTAGCCACTCCACTGTTCTATTAGGTCAACTGTTTCTAAGTGATGGAATTCATAGCAAAGCCAGTGAATTCTATGGACGTGAGTTTTTCTGTATTTCTTTTGGTTCAAACAAATTCTTTGGTCAAAATCAATTTTTCATAGAATGTGTGAGTTTTCTGTCTGTGTCTCCCTGAGGAATTGTGCTATATTAAGGACCCTGATGTTGGTAGATTACCCTTAACAGTAGCGTACTAGGAAAGCTTTGAAGGAAAGCCCATTTTTTCAGGTCATTCTTACCCAACTCTTCAAGTAGTTTCATTGAAACCCTTCTCACTACTCTAGACGTAAGGAGGTAGTATCCACCCAGCAAAATGTAGCTCTCCGCAGAGAAATCTTTCTTTCTAAATCGTTCATCAGTCTTCCACAGTATGAAATTTCTTTTATAACCCACACCAGTGTGAGGGATTCCGGAGTCCCCCCTAGCAAACACAGAGCACACCAAATAAATTCTTCTAGTGTTTTCCCTTATTCTCCCCACACACTGAGTATCTCTGTTATACACACCTTGTGAGAGTTGAAGACTTTCTGCTAAATTATCTAAAATTTTGCATTGGGTTTGGTACCTTAATTTAGAATGTAAATCTATTGTATCTCAGTCAAAATTCCAATATATAAAATTATGAGTAATGTAACAATCCCTCAGAGATGTTCTTCTTTCCTGTTTTCCATCTTCTGATTTATCATCCGTTTTCATCTAGAATGATTTCCCTAAAATGTAAATCTCTTAAGCATAACTTCTTTTCCTTCCAACACCCCAAAGTTGAACTGAGAATTTTTTACCTTAAACCAGAGAGAATAGAGTTCGATTTCCTGGGTTAGAAATTGTAAACCCCGTGCAGTGGATTGAATTATGTTTCCCCAAAACTCAATGAAGCTTGAATAGTGTCCCCCAAGTTTTATGTATTAGAAACTTGACCCTCACTGTGACTGTTAACTGGTAAATCCTATTATGGTAATTGAAAGGTGGTGCCTTGAAGAGGTGATTATATTGTAGGACTATGCCATAGTGAATGGATAAAAAATGGTGGTCATGGGCATGGTTTGGAGGGCTTTATAGGAAAGTGAATGAGGAAGTTGTCCTCTTGCTCTCTCTCTCTGCTTCCACCATCTTGCAATGTGATATCCCTGTTTCACTGTCGCCAACACCAGATGAACTTTGGACTTCCCAGCCTCAGAAACTGTAAGCAATAAATTTTGTTTTTCTTATAAATCACCCAGTTCCATATATTTTCTTATAAGCAACAGAATGGACTAATACAGAAAATTGGTACCAAAGAAGTAGGGTGTTGCTTATAACAAATGTTTAAAAATGTGGAAGCAGCTTTTGAATTGGGTGTTGAGGAGAGGTTAGAGGAATTCGGAGGGACAGGCTAGGAAAAGCCTAGATGCTGGTGAAAGTTCAGAAGACAAGAAAACCAGGGAAAGTTTGGAATGTTTTAGAGACTAATTAGATGGTGGTAACTAGAATGCCTATGGAAATATGGACTGTAAAGACCATTCTTAGGAGGTCTCAGATGTAAATGAGAAGGGACTTATTGGAAACTGGGGCAAAGATCACCTTTGCTGTGAACTGGCAAGAAACTTGGCTGCATTCTGTCTGTGCCCCAGGACATTGTGGAAGTTGGAACTTTGGAGCTGTGAACCAGAGTATTTGGTGGAAGAGATTCTTAAGGAGCAAAGCATTCAGGAAGCTGCATGGCTACCTGTACCAGCCTACACTGAGTTAATGGCAGCAAAGGCATGACATAAGGCCAGAACTTAAAAGGGAAGCAGTGTGTAAAGATTTGGAAAATTTGTAGCCTGTCCAAATGGTAGAGAAATACAGAGCATTTTTAGAAGAAAAATGCAGTGTTGCTAAGAAGATTGGTACAAAAGAACAGGGTTATCAAGAGAAGGAGGAAAAAGCCCTGAAGGCATTGCAGAAGCCTCTGGAGCCAACACTTCTATTTCAGGCCCAAGGGCCTAGGGAGACAAAATGGTCATGGGGAACAGGCCTGAGAACCCTCCACAGGCTTGCTGCCCAGGGCTACCTCGGGAAGTTGCTTCCAGCACCAGCAACCCAGCTGCTTTGGTTGATCCAACCATGGCTAAATTGGTCCCAGGTGTGGCTGGACATGGAGCTTTGGAAAACACAAGCTGGAAGACCTAGCATCTTCCTTGTGTTGCTAAGTTTTCAGGCTCGCAGAATGCTACAGCTGTAAATGGTTGGGAGCTTCCACCCCAGTTTCAAAGGATGTATGGAAAAGCAGGGGTGTATTCATTGCATAGTCTTTGCTAGTGCGATGCTGAGAGGAAAAGTGCAGTCAGAGTTGCAGCAGAGAAACCCCAACAGAGCCATTCCTAGTGGAGCTGAGAGAGCAGGACTGCAACGGAGACCCAGACCTGTGGAGCTACCAGTGTGCAATGCCAGCATGCCATAGCTAAAGCATCACCTGAGACCAGGAAAGCCAAAGAAGCAGAAATGCCTGAGGACTTGGGGACCCAACCCTCACACCAGCATTCAGAGGACGTCAAACATGGAGTCAAGTTACGTGATTTGCCAGTTGTAAGATTTGATGCCTGCCCTGGTGGGTTTTGGACTTGTATAGGACCTGATACCCCTTTCTTTTGGCCTATTTCTCCCTTTTTGAATGGGAATATGTACCCTGTGTTTGTCCCACCATTGTATCTTGGAAGTAGATAACTTCTTTTGACTTCACAGATGGGTCTTTGAACTTTGGACTTCTGAATTGAAACAAGTTAAGACTTTGGGGATGAAATGAATGTATTTGCATGTGAAAAAACATGAGTTTTGAGCGGTCAGTGGTAGAATGTAATGGATTGAATTATGTCCCCCCAAACTCACTGAAGCTTGAATTGTGTCCGCCAAGTTTTATGTATTAGAAATTTGGTCCCCATGGTGACTGTTAAGAGGGTAGGAAATCCTATTATGGTAATTAAAAGGTGGCGCCTTGAAGAGGTGATTACATTGTAGGACCATGCAGTGGTGAATGGATTAAAAATGGTGGTCATGGGCATGGTTTGGAGGGCTTTAAAAGGAGAGTGAATGAGGAGGTTGCTCTCTCTCTGCTCTCTCACTTTTCACAATGTGATATCCTGCCATCACTGAAGTCATCACCAAAGAAAGCTTTCATTAGATGTGTTCCTTGGACTTTGGACTTCCTAGCCTCTGAAAGCATAAGGAATAAATTTTGTTTTCTTCATAAAATACCCAGTTCTGTGTATTCTGTTGTAAGTGACAGAAACAGACTAATACATCCCTGATCTAGAATTGTAAACCCCTAAGTCTTTCCTAAGATTTTTGGTTTAAAGTAGTCTTTCCTGCTTTCTGCAGACACACCCAGAGGGCTCTCTATGCCTTTTCTCTTAGCAGATACCATCTCAGTCTGTCAGATTATTCTCACATCTATAACTTCAAAAAGAGACAGGCTCTGGATCACTACCTCTCAGGAAGCTTTTCTCTTCCAGGAATCTGTTAGGGCTCCATACAGATGCCTTTCCAATTTTCCTAAAGATCTTACATGTCTGGAAGCTAAGGAATTTTAGGATAGGTAGTCTTTGTTAATCTGCAAAATATCCTGTTCTACCAATTTGCTAATCAGTAAGTTACTACTCACTAAGATCAATATTTAAACAGCTAAGATAAATTTTCTTCAGCAAGTGATTTTCCCTTTATTTCGTAAGCTCTGCTTCAAGGTTAATTCCTGGGTCTGCTCAAACAGAGAAGTTGGCCACTTTTAAACAGAAGTTTTTAAAAATTCTAATCGGGCATCTCAGTACATAAACATAAAGCTATTTTCCTGTTTAACATACTCATTGTCATTACTAATTTATAGGTATGTGTTCCTCATTATTCATTGAGATAATTGGGGTAAATAGTTTGCATTACGTGTCTTTGTGTTCTAGAACATGATGTAAAGGACAGCTACTGAATAGAGGGTAAATTAATCACAGAATACATGTAACCATAAAGGAAGCGAGGGAGGAAGGGAGAGAAAAAAACAGGAAGGAAAGAAGGGAAGAAGGAAGGAAGGAAGGAAGGAAGGAAGGAAGGAAGGAAGGAAGGAAGGAAGGAAGGAGAGTTAGTTTCATTTACTGAAGAAATTTGGCAAGATCCTAAATACCCAAAGTAATGGAAATCATCATGTCGAAGGGATACCCGCACTCCCATATTCATCACGGCTCTGTTCACAATAGCCAAGACATGAAACCATCCTAAATGTCCATTGATGGACATCTGGATAAGGAAACTGTGGTATATATACACCATGGAATACTACTCTGCCTTAAAAAAGAATGAGATTCTCCCATTTGCAACAACATGGATGAGCTTGGAGAAACTTACATTGAGTAATATATGCAAAGCACAGAGGGATAAATACCACATGTACTCCCTTGTAAGTGGAAGCTAAGAGAGAAAAAAGGAAAGAAAGAAAGACCACAGTGGGGCATTGGAATTGCAGAGGTTGAGAACATACCTAGGGATACAAAGTGGAGTGGGGGAGATGGGGTAGAGGGAGGTTGGTTTGGGATGATTGGGTGGGGGGTGGGGTTATAATCGCAATTTGTGATAATGAGCATGCTGCCAGTATGGATCTGGCCATCACATCTTAAGCACGAGTGGTGACAATTTGCTCTGTACCCCATGAATATTCATAGCCAATAAAAAAAAAATTAAAAACAATAAAATAAAATAAAATTAGTGTCCCTGTATGGATGAACCATAGATGTCTGCTTACATTAAACTAGAGTAAGCATGATTTTATTCACCATTTGTATAGAAATAGAATTTACTCTTGAATTAATAGAATTGAAAGATAATATAAATCTTTCCATGAACTTTTTGAAATACCATTATATATCTATTTTAGACATGTTTCACTGATAACTTTCATGTAGTTATAATAATATGTTTAGTTCTTCTAGGGTATCTTAGTTACTTTAAATAAAAGGCTTACACCTTTATTTCCTGGCTAGACTACCATGGGTCACATCGTGTGAGTGGTATACCTGGTGAATGAGATGCTTGCCCTGCCCTTCCTCCCACATCCGCCCCCCGCTCCCCGCCCATTGCATGTGCTGAAAAGATAGCAGGCATCTTTCCTTTGCTGCAGCCCATTCCCTTAGTGTTCCAGGCCTTCTCTGCCTGCTTCACTGGACACCACCTTTTCACATACTGTTTTTTAGAAATTTGTCTTTGCTATTAGCACATTCCTGATCTCTGTATTTGTGAGTTTAAACCATATTATTTCTTTATTTTCACTGTAATAAGGTATCGGAGGGAGAAGAAATAAATGTCTTCATTTGACCAGGTTAAACTGAGCTTCTTTTGTTTCTTTTGACTTGTATTCAGTATTTATTGGTTTGCTGTAGTTTTTGTTCTTTTCTTTGCTTTATTTCAATAGTAGAGTTTGACATTGTTTTTATCTTCTTCCAGGGATAAGAAGATTTAAGTACATTGCTATTCTTTTTCCAGTAGCATATCATGTTATTATCTGTCCCTTGTATTGATTACATGCTTGATAAGCTTCAGTTTCATCTCTTGCCTCATGGTATTACTCTACTTTATCTGTACATTGAGCTATGCTATTTAGTAATAATTACAATTTCTTAACTTTATACAACAGGTTATAGCACAGGCTCACATAAATTATCTCACTTAAAAAATTCAGTTTTAATGTTTACCTAAAAAAAATGTTATACTAATATCCCCTCCCCAAATTCAGCTTACATACAGAAGTGTAATTGACTTCCAGAACCCCCTTTCTAGATTACTTTCCCCTTCCTGCATACTCTCATTTTAATATTATATTATTTAGAGAGCCCTTGTTTGAGTATAGTCTTGGGCCAAATGTGTTAAAGTTAATGGACATTGTTGCTCCAAGAAGTGGTGGCATTTTCCTTGCTATGAAAACATTTATTTTTAACAGTTCAAAGAAAAAGAATACCAAAACATTCATAGTGGGAACACACCACTCTCCTTAATACTTTTTATTAATAAACAAATGAAAGCATATTTCTCAGTTTATATTTTGCTCCTCCAAATGAATCATTGAAGGTCATTTCAACAAATCCTTGCTCTTTAAGAATTCCTCAACTAAAGTAGATAACATTGATTCGGCCAAGATGTTTAGAAAAAGAATATTTAGCATCCAATTTATATGTTAGAAAACAGATTCTTGAAAGGCAAAATTAAGAGCTCTACATCAGCCCCTAAGGATCAGAGTCAATGATTTGAATTTGTTTCATCTGCATTTGATGTAGACAGAGTACTTTTTTCTGCTAGGTAGGTGAGCATAACAAACCACAAGGAAAACCGTGACCGTGAGGCAAAGCAGGTGGCAGGCTGACAGCTGAGCTGCTGTGATACCTCCACTGGCTCTGTGGCTTGTTATTTGGTTGTGTTGACATCAAAAGTGCACCCAGGAGATCCATTAGATTGACAGCATGGTTGACACACAGTACAGCTTCTGTAAATATTTATATTAGGCCTCAGCAAGAAGGGTAAGTGCACGCTGTGGGGTGCAGAGTAAATAGGAAGGTCTGTGTTAGGGAGATTATCTTGCTTTTCTAAGTAACCAGGGAAAGATTTTTGTGAAAAGAGTAATTTCAAAAGTGTATGAAGAGTATGATGAGCGAATTTGCCCAGGAATGGAAAGATCTGTATTGTATCTTTACAATTTACTTTACATATGCATTTCATTGAAAATTTTGCAAATCTATTCACCTTTCAATGCATATATATGGTTTTTGGTGTACATTGAAAATTTTGCAAATCTATTCGCCTCTTAATGCATATATATGGTTTTTGTTATACACTCTCCCCTGAGGCTATAAAATGTTTTATAGCAGGATCTATAATAACTGAGGCCAGGGTCTATCATAGATTCTGTACTAATAATGATACTTTTTATATTCAATATATAATATAGTACATAACCTAGTGCTTTGAACATTATGGGTCTCCTAAAAGTATTTGTGGTTTATGTTTGTTTTTTGGCGGCTGGCTGGTGTGGGGAACTGAACTCTTGACCTTGGTGTTACAAGACTGTGCTCTAATTATCTGAGCTAACCAGCCAGCTCCAAAAGTATTTGTTAAATAAATTCATTGAAGATAATACATTCTTTGCAAGAATAGCAACGTGATCGTAGTTTAAGAGCAAATTTAGTTCTTTTATGTTTCAGATAGTGTTTTATTGAATACCAGATACAGAAAGAACAGATTGCTACCAAATAGTTGAAATCTTTTATTAATATTTAAGTTTTTTTAACAGTTCAAAAAAAAAGAAATACAGGAAAATGTTAATATTGGGAACACAAATTCCTCATCCATATTCTCCATTAATAATAAAATAAAAGCATCAACACTAGTTTTTTTTATTTCTTCCACATCTAAATAATTAAGATCATTTCACAATTTTCTAACCTAAACTCATTAAATAAAAAAGTCACATGTCTTTGAAATTCAAGGCAATTGACATTTTCAGTTATAATTTATCATTTCCTTGTAGATGATGCTAGTAATCTGATAATTTTCGTACTGATGAAAGATAGTTCTATGAGAAAATCATTCAGATATTTGTACCTTGATATTGTATGTAGAAAAATAAGTATGTATCTTTTATTAATTTATGAACCTGAAAGTGAATTTCAAGATTTGTAAGAGATGGGATTAACCCCTTTTGTAGTTATTTAAGTGTCTCACTCATCTAGCTTTCCTGTTGTATATTCATTCCATGTAAGGAAATAAGCACCCAAATCCTAAAGGTCAGAAGTTTAAAATAGTAAACATATGTCACTCAAATTCATGATCCACTACGGAGACTGAGAGAAAGTAATTTACAGGAACCCTATAGATCATCCCCTTTCCCAGCCTTCTTCATTAGTTCAGAGAAATCCAATTTCCTCCTACAATATTTCCATTGATTATATTTCCTGTCCTCTAATCAGTAATTTGGATGTTTTTGAGCAAAGTTCAGAATATGCTTAATCTCTTTTGTTAATAGAGATAAATAAAGACCACTGTGTCTTGCACTGAGGGATAAGAATATGTATGTCAAATAGCAAACATTCTGGCAAGATAATTTTTAGATTAATTTTACAGGATTAATTTTCAATATTTAGATTAATTTTTAGTTTAATTTTACAAGTAAAGTATGAAAATTTGTCCCCCTATATATTTTTAGATAAGCTCTGTTCTTTTTTGTTTCTAATGCTTTAGATGTGGTCTGGCAGATTTTTAGACATGTAAATTTAGAGCTTTATTTTTATATACTCTTTTCATCTTTATGTATAATATGTATGCTTTTCATGTTCCAAAGTTTATACCTCATCAGTTTCTGTAGTGTCCTTATAAGATAAAACAGGCTGGTAGATCTTGAGCTCTTTAATGTTAAATTTTGCTCTTTCGAATTTTTTAAAAGCACATTGACTTTTTATATTGTTATATATTTATTATTCAAGTCTGAGACAATCTATATACCTATTAGGTGTTAGTCAAGAGGCCATTTTTTCTGCCATTTTCTCTTAGCTTTGAAATTCTCTTAAACTGAAATAACGTGGGAAGATTTTCATAGCCTAGTCATTGCATAAAAAATGTCAAGACCATTAATAGTAAGAAAGCAGTTGTTTAATCTCATCAGCACTCTCTTTATGGTTTTATCTAAATCCAAAGCAGATGTTGAGCAGAACTAAATCCTTATAACATCCATGCCTGTGTGTGTGTGTGTGTGTGTGTGTGTGTGTGTGTGGTGTATTTTCTTCAGAAATAAGAACGGTGTGTTTGTATGATTTTGTTTTTGAAATCTCAGTCATCTGACATTGAGAACATATTATTTTGTTTTTGAAATCTCGGCCATCTGACATTGGGAACAGGTTTCAGAGTTTACAATTGTTTGTTGGCTTGAATAAGATTGAATGTACACAGCATTCATAATTTTATTTGGCACAATTCTTCATCTTGTTCCTTATACATGTTGTTCCCCTCTGAACAAATTCTCTGGCTATCTGAAAGAAATATGTCTTTGAAATTGTCAATTGTAGGGCCGGCCCGGTGGCGCACTGGATGGTGCGCCGCTTGGGAAGCGCGGCGGAGCTCCCGTCCGAGGGTTCGGATCCCATGTGCAGACCGGTTCCCGCTCACTGGCTGAGCGAGGCGCGGGAGCAACGCTGAGGCTTGCCATCCCGTTGCCGGTCCCGGGTCTGGTGCGGGGGCAGCACTGAGGGTTGCGATCCGTTGCCGGACACGGAAAAAAGACAAAAAGACAAAAAAAAAAAAAAGAAATTGTCAATTGTACCATGTAGCTGATGACAAAATCAAACTGATGGTCTACAAACAATAGAAATGAAGGTAAAGTGATTAAATGCCGTATGTCTTCATGTCACAAATTTTTAATTACACATAACTACCTCTCGACAGCAAAATATTCTAATATTTATTGAATGCTTCCTATGTACGGAGCATCATGATAGCATTTTGTGGCAGGGAATGTTATTATTACCACCATTTGCACCTTGTAGAGCTGATGTGTGCAGTCACATATCTAGTAGTTTGTTGTACCAGGATTTGAATCCAGGCAGTCCTACCCCAGTGCCTACATTCCAAATCCCTGCAAACCACAGTGCCACAGGAGGCGGTGGCTCGCTCTGGCTGCCGGGCAGTTCATCACATCACATTCTTAAGCAAGAAGACTTCCTTCTTGGGTGCATTTTCTGCCTTGTCTTCATGGGCATGGGTTACGCAGATGACTCTATGAACTAAAAATATAAACATTCAAACAGAGAACTATTTATTTGTGTATTTACATGTTAGATCTTATAGAACAATATTTTAGCTATCAGAAGGCATAGCAGGTACTATGAAGTTTCTGCATGATATTAAAGAAAGAGTCCTGGACTTATAATCAGAAGACGTAGACTCATTCTTTCTCTCTTCTACTTGATAAATAAATGATTTTTTTTTTTTTTTTTTTGTCTTTTGTCTTTTGTCCTTTTCCGTGTCCGGCAACGGATCACAACCCTCAGTGTTGCCCCCGTACCGGACCGGGAACCGGCAATGGGATTGCAACCCTCGGCGTTGCTCCCGCACCTCGCTCAGCCAGTGAGCGGAACCAGTCTGTATGTGGGATCCAAACCCTCGGGCGGGAGCGCCGCCGCGCTTCCCAAGCGGCGCACTTATCCAGTGCGCCACCGGGCCGGCCCGATAAATAAATGATTTAGACAAGTTACCTAAGCATCACTGAGTCTCAGTCTCCTCATTCATAAAAATGAAGTAATACTACTTTTCTCTAACTGGACTATTGTGGAGATTAAATAAACTAATTAACGTAAAAGTAAGAGTAAAGAAATATGGTATAATATAAATATATGACTTTTTCCTTCATCATTCTTACCAAGCAGATGGTTTAAAAATAGTTAAAATAGGGCCGGCCCGGTGGCGCACTGGATAGTGCGCCGCTTGGGAAGCGCGGCGGCGCTCCCGCCCGAGGGTTTGGATCCCACATACAGACTGGTTCCGCTCACTGGCTGAGCGAGGTGCGGGAGCAACGCCGAGGGTTGCAATCCCATTGCCGGTTCCCGGTCCGGTACGGGGGCAACACTGAGGGTTGCGATCCGTTGCCGGACA